>NC_064811.1:130906837-130931360 GCF_023721935.1 Panthera uncia | reverse complement strand
TCTTCTTCTTCTTCTTCTTCTTCTTCTTCTTCTTCTTCTTCTTCTTCAATGTTTCTATAGCTGTTTTTATGCTATAAGTGACACTCAGCAGAGTTAAATAGCTTTAACAAAGACCACTCTACAGCCCACAGAATGTAAACTATTTACTACCTTATTAGTTATAGAAAAAGTTTTATCAACCCTGAACTAGTACATCAGCTGTCCATTCTCTTTTCCTGAAGATTCAGTGAGACTACATCTATGTCCTCATGAAGACTGTGGGTTAAAAAGTTGGACTGAGTAGGAATATCAGAGGCGAAAATCCAACTGAACACGATACATGATCATTATTTTTGTTAATTAATTTAATCTGATGTGTTCCCAAGTAAGTAAACTGTCAGTTAGCCCATATTTCCTGCTCTCATGATGAAATGCCTTGCTGAAATTCAGATATTTTCTCTCTACTGCACTCCTGGGCATATCAGCTCAGTACCACTCTAAAACTGGAAATGGATTAACTGAAACGACTTCTTAAGAGCCCACGCTTGCTCTTAGAGATCATTATTTTTCTCCCTAAGTGCCAGCACCAACTCTTTTTTCCCCTCAAATGTATTTCTCAGAAAACTAACCCTTGTAAGACTTTGAATAAAGGCTTCCAAAGTCAAATAATTTGATGAAATAATGTATTCTATACATTTTCTTTGGAGTATCAATATCCATTAGCATGTTAAAGGGTATGGGAAATTCTACAATAAACATATTTGGTTAAAAGGAATCAACACATTCCTTGCCTGCATTGTTTAGCCACAGCACACACTTTTCTTATAATGTTCTTTTTTTTTTTTTTTTTTTTTAATCTAGAAACTTTGGTGGAAGAAACTTCAGAAAAATTTATAAATTCCCTTGAGGAAGAATTTAAACTTGGTTAGCTTCAGATGTTGAAAAGCTATTTCCTGAGGGCATTAGAAGTGGGATGGAAATAAGCAGACATAGTTTGGAGCATGAAAATATCTAAGAACTTTAAAGATAACAATATGATTCTATTTTAAGAATGAATGTTGATTTCACTGTTTTACCTGAATTTACCAGGCTGAAGTGATATTTGTTGCATGGATGTAAGGGTTAATAATAACCTCAATTTTATAAGAGCAGTTATTAATTATCTTAGAAAAACCAATAGTCATGAACGAAAGGAGTAAACCATATCAGAAATGTGAAAACCTTCCATGAGGACTGTAGTTGTTTTTCACTTATTTGTAAACCACTCATGACATTGCAAATAGTAGGTACTCATGTAATTGTTGTTGAATAAATTTGCAAATAAACAAAAGAAGAAATTGTATCATAGTCTGGTTCGACCTACTTTCCGTGGAATAGAGATTATTTCTGGAAGGCAGAAAAACTTCACTGTTTTTAATGGGTTTTTCTATCAAAGCCTATCAGTGAACACCAGGTATCCCCAAATAAAACATGAAAGAAATGTGAGATTCGCCATTCTCTAAAAGATAAGAAAAGTAAATGAAACAAAAGAAAAACTTCACCTTTGATTCAATCAAAGCAGTCATAGTCACTGTTTTTATATTCATAGCCATGGAGGCCGAGCTTGAGGATGGGTAACCATCAAGCTGTCTGATTCCTTAGTTCGAAATTTAGAATACACAGGGGCACCTAGGTGGCTCAGTCCGTTAGGCGGCTGACTTCGGCTCAGATGATGATACCGCGGTCAATGAGTCAAGCCCCATGTCAGGCTCTGTGCTGACTGCTCAGAGCCTGGAGCCTACTTCCGATTCTGTGTCTCCCTCGCTCTCTGCCCCTCCCCCGCTCGTGCTCTGTTTCTCTCTCACGCTCTCAAAAATAAATAATCTTTAAAAAAATCTTTGAAAATTAGCATACACACATAAATGCAGTGACATAAATGTGCAAACATCTTAGATAAGGACCTGCAGACTCCCCTCTAAAAATTCTTTGGGAAATGTAATTTTAGTACTTCTTTTTTAAACATTTGAGTGCACTATTTAAATTTTTTTTTACATTTATTTATTTACTTATTTATTTATTTGGAGACACAGAGCACAAGTGGAGGAGGGGCAGAGAGAGAGAGAGAGAATGAGACACAGAATCCAAAGCAGGCTCCAGGCTTTGAGCTGTCAGCACAGAGCCTAAAGCCGGGCTAGAACTCACAAACCATGAGATCATGACCTGAGCTGAAGTTGGGTGCTTAACCGACTGAGCCACCCATGCACCCCTTGAGTGCACTATTCTAAAATGCATATTTAAACATAATATTTTTAAATATTTTTTGATTGCAGTTATATCATTTAGGAAACCACAGTCCTAGGAAAAACCACTGTGTGATTCTTCTAGAGAAAATTCCAATATTTTAACTCTCAATGACACTAACTTTTCAAACCACCTATATACATTTGAGTGTCATATTTTTGGGGAATATATTTACTTATTTACTTGAATCTGAATTATTTAGTGGGGGGAGTATATATACTTAGGGGGTTTTGTTTGTTTTCATTTCAGAAACTGGATGTCATAGACAGTGCTAAAAGAAGGCCACCCCTTCTGACTGGCTGTGACATCTGAAACTCCACTAACCATTAGGGTTAATTTGACAAAGTTGCTTGGTTAAATCAAAATGCATGTGGTTTATATATTACATGATCCTGCTATGACCACTTATTCTCTCTAAAAAAAAAAATGTAGGTTTCTAGGTAACCCCATTTTGGAGGAAGAATTATTAGATAACTATTATTTAGTTTTTATAGTTATATATCATAATATTTCCCTCTCACAGTATTGGGTCTTGTCATTTTCTACAGAAAAGTTTTTTTTCTTCATCTTAAATTTTATGTCAATTATATCTCAATAATAAATTACTTTGAAATTCATCTTGTCATATTGACAGATTTCCTATCAATTGGTTAAAACACATTATGCTATTAACTGTTTGTATGCTGGCTTCTCTACTTGATTATAATCTTCAGCTCAAGACACCAGGCTTTATTTATCTCAGTATTTCCTATAGCATTTTGCAAATAGTAGTTTTTCAAACGTATTTTTCAAGGATTCAGGAATGACACTTATACATAAAACTTCTTGTGGTAGAATGTATCATGCGATAGACAATCAATATTTCACTGGAAAAAGACTCATGGCCCAGGAATGTAAAGATTTGTCTTCATTTACATCAGCATTGTGGTGCATGTACGTCCGCTGAGGGGCGTCTGGGAGCTTGTGCCCTGAAACCCCGCTGCGGTTCACATCTTATTGCCTCCTCGTATCTTCTGTGTGAGCTTTGGCAAGTCATCAAACATACCTGACCGAAATACCCTGATCTGTAAAATAACACCCCGGGATTTTGAGTGAATTAAAGGATCAAAAAGGCCCGTGAATGTTATAATAACTCACTTTTTCAAAAAGCTATTATTATCCTTTACGTGCAATTTTTTAATTTTTAATCGGGATGGTACACTAGAAGATTGAACGCTTAGCACCTTTACTGACCACATTTTTGGCAAGTGTTTGGCAAATCCCAGCTGCCAGTGGCATCAGCTTTTCGTGTTATGGATTCAACCTACCATTGAGAAGTTTCAGCAGGAAGACTTTCTTTTTATTTTCTTTATCCTTATTGCTTTAATCATCAGACTTTTGATATTGTTCCTTTTCATCTACCCTGCATATCTTATAACAGGCATACATATACCCACATCCCAGAATATACACTTAGCAATATTTTGTTATGTGTGTTACAGACATGGCCAAAGACCATTTTCCACTCCATTCTTAACCTCCTCCTTTCAGTCTGTCTTAAGTCAGTGCATACTCTTCCATTTTGATTTCTGTGTGTGTTCCATAAGAAATAATTGGCATTGTTTGAGTGTGATTTTTTTTTTTTTAGTTACATAAATGAATCAAAACTATGTATATCTTCCATGTGCTTGCTGTTTCCCCCTCTCAATTTATGTCTTAGAAATTTCCCTATGGGTTCCATAGCTATTAGTACTCATGTTTGGACTTCCATGGATGGAGAAGCAAGTGAAGCTGTGACCATTGACATTGGTTGATGCCCATGTCACTATTATAGCCAATATTATATCATTTAACTGCTTTTTAATATTTCATGTTATTAATAAATCTCATTTTATATAATTTTTAAATTTATTTATAGGTTACTAGGTTGTTTACAGTTTTATACTTTTACTAGGAATATTATAATAAAATAATTGTCCCTGGTACACACATATGAAAGTACATACCTGAATATCAGGTATGTACTAAATACATATCTAAATAGAATCACTGGGCCATATACTATATATTTAAAACATTTTTCAAGACAGTGGTCTTATTCCTTATTATTTACATTCTTTTTGGTCTAGGTTACTTTCCTATATTTCCACACGGCTGAAACCAAGATCTGCTCCCAATCATTTTTGTATTCCCTATAGTATAGCGGCTGGCACAGAAAAGTTTCATTCAGTTTTTTTTTTTTTTTAACTTCTTAGGTGTCAGTGAAAAGAATTCAAGCGGCAAATGTGTTGCACAGAAAAAATTCTATCTATGCTTTTTCTGACCTCTAATAAAATTGATAATTTATTAGAATCATAAATATAGGTCAAAGAAATTGCACAAACAACCAAGTAGTATTAGTAGGTCTTGTGTTTTTTTTTTCACCGACAGAAGGCAAAGATATTTCCATATCACATTATAGCTATTGCTGATGTGTCAAAATATCTCATATTGACCACTACTTTAAAATTAGGGTAGTTATGGGGTGCCTGGGTGGCTCGGTCGGTTAAGCGTCCGACTTCGGCTCAGGTCATGATCTCACGGTCCATGAGTTTGAGCCCCGCGTCAGGCTCTGTGCTGACAGCTCAGAGCCTGGAGCCTGTTTCAGATTCTGTGTCTCCCTCTCTCTCTCTGCCCCTCCCCTGTTCATGCTCTGTCTCTCTCTGTCTCAAAAATAAATAAACGTTAAAAAAAATTTTTTTAAATAAAAAAAAATTAGGGTAGTTATTAGATCCATCCTGATATCTTATTATTTAATGCCTTTTTAAAGAAGCATGCATATTAGAACATCAAAATTTAAAAATAGTTTTGATTACTATATTTCAATGTATTTGAATTCTTTTATAATCTTCTGTGTTTTTATGCATTATCCTGATAAGGAGATTGTAGGATACATGGGAGGTTCATGGCACAAGAAAGGTTAAGAACTCCATTAAATGTTCGTTCTTAAACCTTCTCTTTGCTCTTTTCACTCCCTGACAGGCCATACTGGAACCTCTTAATGTAATGAGAAATGTCAAGTCCTGAGAGACAATTTGTTAATTGAAAACGAAGCAATGCCACTTAGTTGTTAGCCTGATGTTCAACTGTGTGTTTTTGGTGACGCCCCGGCCTCCCTGGGGATCACACTTCTTCATGTGTGAATAGCACTGTTGTAGAATTCAAAGAATCACACTATGGCTCTCAACTAGAAGTAGAAATAGAAGGAAAACTCAAAAGGTTTTAGAAAGATGTATTGTTCAGTTTCCTTGGAAACAGCCCACTTAGGAAAATGGTTTCTCATCTTAATCTCTATTTCCCCACTTAATGTCCTTAACCTCGATTTCTGCTTATTCTCGGTGGATAAATCAAACTGCATCTGTGTTTCTAATCACAGTGATTCCATTTTACTTTTTTTAATTTATTTTTTACTGAATACATTTTTCATGTGACATTGTGTAAGTTTAAGGTGTACAGAGTGTTCTTTTGATACCTTTATAAGACTGTAATACATTTACCATTGTAGCGACATCAATTGCATTACACGTAGTCACAGCACAGCGTCATTCTCTATATTCATTATGCTGTGTCTTAAATCTCTATGGCTTATTTACTGCTCATTATAAGCAGCAATTCCATTTTAAAGACTACATTTCTCTCCCATTGACCTCAGGAGATATGTGGCCCTCTCAGCCCAGGCTACTATGATTTCCACTATTGATGTTTAAGACAGTCAAGACTGTCAGGTAACTTTGCTAGGAGACAGCATGTAGGAAACCGGCTCATCCTTTCAGCAATTCCGAAGCAGAAGGCTTCGTACTTTCCCTTTGAAAGTACTAAAGTTTAAACTTTGATCACTTGGCAAAGATTACACTTGGATAATTTAGAAGACCTTATTCTGCAGTGGAGAATTTGTGGTTTGTGAGTTTGGAAACAGCAAAAAGCCGTTCCCATTATGCCCCTCATTTTTGGGTACTCATGTTCATTACTGTACTACTTTCTCCAACGTCTGTTTCACTGTTCATTCCATTGACAACCTTTCACCATATGTATTGGGTCTGGGTTCTCCAGTGGAACAGAACCAATAGGAAATTATATATATATATATATATATATATATATGTATTATATATATATATAGAATGTATATATATATTATATGTATATATATTATATATATACATATAGAATGTATATATATATTATATGTATGTATATATATGCCGATTCTTTGTGATTAATCATATTGTAAGTAATAAAAAATCATATTACAACATAATATGATTATTTTATGTAATAAATAATTATAAGAAATTATGTTATATATGATTATGACATATTTTATTATATACAATAAATAAATCACCTTATAATAATATCATGCTTTCTTATAAGGTATCAGCTCACGTCGTTATGGAGGCTGAGAAGTACCATGATATGCACTTGTAAGCTGGAAATCTAGGACAGCTGAAGGTGTAGTTCCAATCCAAGTCTGAATCCAAAGGCAGGAGATGACTGATGTCCCAGCTGAAAATGGTCAGAGAGAGGGAATTCTCCTTTACTGAGCCTTTGGTCCTATCAAGCCCTCAATAGAGTAGAGGAGGTGTATATTAGGAAGGGAAATCTGCTTTATTCTAATCCAACTCAAATGTTAATCTCATTTAAAACTACCCTCATAAATACATCTTGAATGTCTACTCACATATCTGAGCCCTCCACTCCTCTCCCGCTGGCCCAGCCAAGTTAACACATAAAATTAACCTTCACACCATTGATGATTATTATTCTTTTTATGTTACGTTCACTGTTAGCAAATAGTTCTGGGTCTTCAGTTTCTGAGAATGCTCAATAGTCCCTCCCCCACCCACTCTTTTTTCTACTTTAAAGCCTAGAGATCATCTGATTTCCAGGACTTTAGCTCGAAGCCCACGCAAGTCAGGGGTGTTGAAACTTCATACCACAAAGGGGGAAATATGGGTATTCTTCTAGCTCTCCACTAAGAATTCTGATACGTATTTTTCCACTCTTCCTTCCTTCAGGCTCTTATCACTAAATATTACACTTCTAGCCCATCTCGGTCATCATTTACCAACTTCACTGTCCCCATTCATTTTTGGTTTCTAGCATATGTTCTTTCCCTTTCTCATAAGATTCACATCCATTTCAGTGACTTTAATGTATTTGTGTATGAGTTATTGTACTTTCCAAATTTACTGTGCTTTTTGAGTCTAAGGGGCACCTGGGTGGCTCGGTTGGTTGAGGGTTCAAGTCCGGCTCAGGTCATGATCTTGTGGTTCATGAGTTTGAGCCCCACGTCAGGCTCTGTGCTGACAGCTCAGAGCCTGGAACTTGCTTCAGATTCTGTGTCTCCCTCTCTCTCTGCCCCTCCTTGGCTCATGTTCTGTCTGTCAAAAATGAATAAACAAAAAAAAAACCAAAAAAAAAATGAATAAACATTAAATAAATAAATAAATAAATAAATAAATAAAATTTTGTGCATAGTCAATCTTAACCCATACTTGTAGTAGATCCTGAAACTTGTTGAGAGTTCAACTGATAATTTATGAAGTTTTAAACTCTAATACATCAATCTTTCATAGTATTCTACTGTCATTCCAGATCTCCTGCCTTTACTCCTTTGACACCTGTTCTTTGTTTCCTATTTCCCTGGACCTTTCTCCACTCTCTCCCCTATCTTCACTCCACTTTTCTCCACTATCGTCAGTAGGCTTCCTTTCATGACCCTTTGATTCAGGTGATACAGTCTAAATCATTGATTCAATCTCTTTAATTGTCAACATCTCTAATTCTTTTACCCTCTAGATTTCCAGAACATTTTTTTCTTAAAACTCTTAAACTTGAATCAGTCCAACCACTTGCCATCTTCACCTTTATATGTGGCATGTTGAGTGATGTTTAAGAAAATCATATTTTAATGTAGACTGTGTCTTTACAAAAATAGAATCTTCATTGGCTAAAGAATAAAGTTTAACCTCTCAGGAAAGCATAAGAGGAATCTGTGATGTGATCCCTCTTTACCTCCTTTTCTAAGCATATTGTTCAGGATATCCCTCTTCACTTTCCTGTCAAGAACTGTGTAAGATCATAGAGTTTGCCCTAATTGCAAACTAACAGGTTAGCCTACCACAATTCAATGGATGTTGGCAGAAAACACAAGACCTCTGGGGGTAGAGTGTGTAGTAAAGAATTTAACTTTGCCCAAAGAGAGATCTAGTTTTCCCCCTCAGTTCCTGGGGGTAATCTTTAAGCCCTTGGAATGTATTACTTGAAAAAAGTGTTTTTTTGTTTGTTTGTTTACCAGGGAGACTTGAGCTATGCTAGATAGTGTGGCAGCATGATTTATAATGGGGATTTCTGGTCTTGTTGCATAGCTAGATCTCTGAAAAGGCTGGAGTCTAAGGTTGATCACATGAGCAGTCAACCCTATCTATAAGACAGAGCTCCTTTAAAGACTCTGGATATCAAGGCCCAGGTAAGTTTCCCTAGTTGGGACTACTCAGTGTGTATTATCATGCATCATTATTGGGAGGGGTGGATAGTCACATGACTCCACAGGGGAAGGCAACTGAAGGCTCTATGTTTGGGACTCTTTTGGACTCTGCCTCGTGTATCTTTTCCCTTGGGTGATTTTAATCTGTATCCTTTTGTTGTAGTAAGCCACAATTGTGAGTATAATAGCTTTCAGTGAGTTCCATGAGTACTTTTAGCAAATTATCAAAACTGAGAGTGGTCTTAGGGACTCTTAAATTTTGTAGTGGGTATTAGAAGTGATGATGCTCATGTGGTCTGTCCCCTAACTTTACAGTGATACAAAAGGCTTTATCAGAACTCATGACATAGTAAATAGTATTAGTTTCAAGTATGCATAGATTTCCTTTTTCCTCCTAATTTCTGTGGGGACACTTGGAGTGGTCCAAGTGAATTCTACACACTGAGTAGGCTTGAAGCATAGCTGAGGAATGCTGAACTTGGGGAATTTGAATCTTTTATACTGAATATAAACATGCTTACCAAGGAGACATTATCTTTTTATCTTCTAAGGTTATTCATAAACCCACCCTTTGCTCTTTAAGCAGCCATTATCTCTAGATATTAGACATTATCTCTAGCTTCCAAGGTTGTTTGTTATAGAAGAATCCTTAAAAAGATAGTTTGGAACAAAAGAGCAGTTGATGGGGTATTTTTGCATGATTCACAGAAATATTTGAGACTTATGGAGAATTGTCCTCCAACAATTCCATGCTTCAATCACACCAAACTACCTAACACTTGTCCTAAAGTATTTTCCTAGATGTGTTTTGTTCATATTTCCATTCCATCTGAAATACACTGATCACTGTGACAAATATTATTCCTCTCTCAAAGTTCTTTTCAAGGATATCATATCCAAAAACCACTTTTAAATACTCCTTTCACCTGCCCCTAATCATTAACCACCCCGTTTAGAGATCTAATTTATCTTCCTCAAACTTCTAGCACAATGATGACATTGCTCTGTTGTCCTTGCTTGTTTAAATGACTTTTTTTCTCTGCTGAAGACATATAGGGACTACTTCTGATTTTTCCTTTTATCTCCTGAATAGCATTGTTCTGCTACAATAACTCCTGAATAGCATTGTTCTGCTATATGGTATCTACTGGAAAATTTGTTGAAATGGAGAAACACCTCATGTTCTGATTTAAAAAAAATAATTTCTGTTTTTTTTTTTTTTTCAGAAATTTTAACAGTTAAGATCAGGACAGAGCGCAAATAAACTTGGTTCTGATTTTCCCAAGTACATTCACGCTATTGAAGAGGGAAATAGAATTATTTGGTAACTAGACTTCAGTTTGTGTCTGTGAGGGTCCTCTTTATGGTACCAAGCAAGAAAATTCATACAGTTTTTTCTGTGACCGCTTATTTCCTGGAATCTAGCCATTTCTCACCCTCTCCATTTCTACCACCCGAGTTTAAGACGTTACTTTTTATCTGTTTTACTTAATAGCTTCCAGTTTGTCATCCTCTACCTTTGCCCTCTAGAGTAACATTACAGCTGCCAGAGTTATAATTTTAAAATAGAAATCCTGTCCCTCCCCTACTTAAAACCCTGCAACGGTTTCTTCTTATCCTCATAGTAAAAGCCACATTCTGTACAATGATCGTCTTAGGACTATTATACTATTTTCCCTGCCTAAAATGCTCTTCCACCATTAATTCATGTGAATAACCATTAACCTTAAGTGTTACTTACTTAATGACTGCCTGCTTAAAGATGATTGTCCTAAACTCACCACTGGAATTACAAACGTGTCCACACCCCAAGAACTCTTAATTTTAGTCTTGACTACTTTTGCTCTTTTCTTTCTTTTTTTTTTTCAGTAACATAACTTTCTAACGTACTCTATAATTTGCTCCTTTTCTTTGTTTATTGTTTATTGTGGACTTTTCCCGGAATGTAAGTTCCATGAGAGCAGACATCTTTGTCTGTTCTTTCCACTGATGAGTACAATGCATATAGAGCAGTATCTGGCACAGAGTAGGTGGTCAACAGATTTTTTTTTTTTCTGTGAATCAATTAATGAATGACTTAGGCAAATTTATGCAATTGTTATTACTATTTATCTTGTTTCAAACTGTAAGAGGGGACACTCGGGGATGGAGTGACAATAACGCTAAGAATACACGAGAAAGACTGAATTTAAGGCATGTTCTGGACAATGGGAGTTTATACACACCCAGAATCGACCCACCCACTCCTCCCTTGAGGCCCACTTGATGGTGGTGTATGTGAACATGGCACCACCTATGTGAATCTATGTGGACTGTTCGTATTGTATTTGGCTGTCTTTTTCCAGAGTAGAAGGAAGGGGGATGGAAGAACGGAGAAGGGGCAGAGAGAGAGAGAGCAAGACAGAGAATCCAAAGCAGGCTCTGTGTTGTCAGTGCAAAGTCCCACGTGGAGCTCGAATTCATGACCTGTGAGATCAGATCTGAGCAAGAGTCTCACACCCAACGGACCGGACCACCCAGGTGCCTCTAATTTAATATTATAATATTACCAGTATTCCTATCCTTTAGTTACTTATGTAGTATATTAATTTGAATTGTATTTTATTATTTCAATAATAATTTATCATTTTATTTAATTTTACATTTGTTTTCCTATAAGGCAAGTCTTCTATTTCCCATAAGATGCAAACCTGTCACTTTCCTTTCCTTATAAATTATGTAATATTGTGTTAATTTAATTTTATTTTTTTTTGTTCTGACAACTGTAGGAGAAATCAGAGTGGAAATATGTCTCAAGTGAACAGTACAGCACATAAACAGGGTGTGGTTTCTTCTCTATTAGATAATCATGCCTTTGGGTATTATAAAGCAGGAAGCATAATTCTGAGTTCTTGATTTTTGAGGTATGTGGTTTTCCATGGATAACACCCTGGAAAGATGTGGATGTGTGGTTGTGAGGATGAGGGATATTGTTGACTCTTAGAAATTGACTTTTACTGTAATAGATAACTAATTGTGAATCATTTAGCTAGAGTATAGGTATTTTGTCTCATTTTACAGTAGTGAGATTTCTAAATATTTCCTCTGTAAGTTTGACTCAATTCATTTTTTTCAGTTTTTATTTTCTTACTTTTTCTTCAAACAAGAAATCTGATCCAGCCATTTTCTAAAAATAAGTTATCCTTTCCTCCTCTTTCATAAAATGCAATTTTAATATAATATTTTAATGTATTTTTTTAGTTTCATCAAGACTTTTATTTATTTTTCCACAACTAAATAAAAGTTTGTAATTAAATAAATTGTTTAGATTTTTCTGCCTATGGTTTTCCTGGGTCCTATTCTTAGAAGTCAAGTTACCAAGCTTCATCGCACTGTGCATATCCGTCCATTGAGCTAATATCTATCAGGGATAAAGCTGAAAGACCATATTTTAAGCAATCCCTGATGTAAGACCAGACAGAAACAATGTTCAGCAGTGTTAGGAACAAGCTGTTGCTTGAACATGTTCTGCAAACAACTTGGTATTTAGATCTAATGAATATTTCCTACTTGGAAAGTAAATTGCTGATGTGCTTCCTGGCACTGTCTTCCTAGTGCCAGAACACATCATGTTTTTCTTTTGAAAGATCTTTCATAAAGAGACCGTACCTTCAAGTCAATTTGAGCTAATCCTTACACGCTGTGTTCCGTTATTGCACACTAGAGAAAAATAAACACTGAGTTTCATATTATGAAAAAGAATCCATGTTCTCTCTGCTGTTAAATGTTTCCCTCTCCCTCTCCTTCCCCTGCTCCCTGCCCCCGTCTGCCCCCCTCCCTTCCCTCTCCCTCCTCTTCTACCTGGCTTCTCCCTCCTCTCCTCCCTCCTGGCCTTCCTCCTTCCCTCTCTTTTTTCCCTCTCCCTTCCCACTCCTTTCTTCATCCCTGCCCTTCCCTATCTTCCTCCCTCTCTGTCTTTTTCCCTCTCTTTTTCTTCCCTATTTCTGTATTTAAAAGAGTCAGAAATCCCCTTTCTTGTTCTGTTCCACCTATAAATATCACCCTAAAGGACAGGGTGATATTTATATACAATTAGAAGTTCCTACCCCTTCAACAAAGTAGAGTGCCATGCATAATAGTACCCATTTGTGCTTGTGGCTGTACCTACACTAACTCAAAATAACTCAGTGCAGTAAAACTTTATGATAAACATTCTGTCATCTCATTGTTTTCCACAAGTTGTGCAGGAGAACCCATTGATTTAGATCCAGGCAATGGGAATTAGACTCCTAGGGGTTGAAGTAGAATCTCTCAATCTGTGTCCTGGAAATTCATTTCCAAGAAAAACATGAGGGATGCTTTTGCTCTTATTCTTATTGTTGTTTACAAATATTCTTGTTATTTTTAATAGTGGCCCCTAAAGTCAAAATGTTCTAAGTTCAGGGCCATTTATTTTGAAATAATTATATTTTTGATAGACTTATGGGTGAATGATAGTAAAAATTGCAAGTTGTGAAGTGGAATACGAATATCCTTGTGATTTTACATGTACAACCTCAAATGATCATCATAACAGTCTGGTGAGGACAG
Source organism: Panthera uncia (assembly GCF_023721935.1). Classification (NCBI taxonomy): domain Eukaryota; kingdom Metazoa; phylum Chordata; class Mammalia; order Carnivora; family Felidae; genus Panthera; species Panthera uncia. Next base: position 130,918,024 of record NC_064811.1, on the reverse strand, counting down.
ATCAGTGATTTTCCCCACATCAAAGAATTCCCCAATGGCAATATGGAACTCTACCCTGGGTCATCTGATCAAGAAGTGGGAGGTGTCATGTCTAGACTTGAGAGGGTTTTAGGAGAATCTTTAGTCCAATGAAATGATCACTTCCAAGCCACCTCAGTCCCCATAATTTGTTATAATCAGGAATATAGCAAATATACAGGAAGTCAGCACCATGTAAAACAATTTATACCGTTGTTAGAAAGCACTAGCTTTTAGTTATTTGTAAAGTTGAGCTGAAAATGCCTTCTCGAAACATTCATACGTTTGAGTTCATTTTGCTTGCCGAATAAACCTTTAATTACATTAAACTCCCAACTAAATACTCCACTGCACTTGGAACTAATCGCAGTGTGAGATATTGTTCATAGTTTTTCACCTTCATTGCCTTTGAAACCAAGTAGATTTGAGTCACTTAATGCCCGCCATTTTGAATTTCTGAAACTGAATTCTCTGAAAAAATGGGGTAATTAGACCAGATCGATGTTTCCCAGCCCAAACTGTACTGCAAAGTAATTATCAATGATAAGTCAGAGGGAGTAGGGAGAGACAGCCGAGAAGGAAGTGAAGGAAAATTTGGTACAGTGGTAATATTTAACCTTGGGTGGCCTTAGACCAGAGAGAGGATCACTTCTAGTTCTAAACATTGGTGATTTCATAAACTCTACCTTGAGATCTTTTGAAACTCTCTCTTGGTGGTTTATATGGCATCAAGATATTTGTACGGTAAATAAACTTCTCAGTATTTCAATGATACAAAAGGCAGGTAAAGCTAGGGATTCATTTGTCTTTAGAGGGGGCAGATGTTAAAATACACACCCCTATTTTGAATTTTCTCTTGCCTTTTAGAAACTCCCACTACTTCAAAAATAGCTACTTGAGGCAATGATGAGTTTGTACCAAAAGCTTAGAAGATTATTTGACGTTAGATAACTCATACTCAAGAAATGCCCCTGAGTACAGTGACTGTTCTTTATTAAATTACCATTTTCTTTTATAAAATTGACATCTCAGAGGAAACTCAAGGAAATCAGTGTGTCAAATTTCCGAAAGTGCTCATTCCTGGCCTTGCATGATAGACTTCATGCTAAAAGAAATCCTCAGGTCAACTATCATCTCTGAAACTTTTTCTGAATAGGACTGGTCACTGTCTTTTTTGTGTGCCTACAGTATTCTGTTCCTATTTCTCATACATGGCATATATGATTGCATTGGGATTATTTGTTTGTCATTTCTACCAGACAATTTGTAGAAACAAAGGCCTATTTCTTTTTTATCTTCATTCCTGTCATATTCGCAATTTCTCCCAGTATGTTCCTCTTCCCTCAGATCAGAGAAAGGAGGTATTTTTAATGACTCACAATACATTTGGAGAAATGCTGTACGGATTTTATAAGAAATATAATGAAATATTAGAAAATGCACCAGAGACTCTAAAAGCAGCAGGATGTGACTTATTTAAGAAAATTTGAAATGAATACTCCCTTTGTAGAAAGAAAACAAAGCAAAGCAAAACTTTTTAAATCCCAAAATTTAAAGGGGAGAGGAAGTGAACAGAACAATCTCAATGAGTTTCTGGAAATTGTAGAAAACGTCTAAATTTGCTCATTGTAGTAAATATTTGTTCGGTTTTGTTGTTATTTAATTGTGTTTCCCTGCCTCTGGATTCCCTTACTGTGCCTAGGGAATATTTTTCTGTGTTAACCTTGCTGGGACAGGTCTCACCTCTGTCTACAGAAGCTGAAAATCCCCGACATGATGCCCCCAATCTTGCAACCTGTTGAGACACTGGACTTCTTAACCAATCGCATGTTCCCATTTGAATCCAGAGGACAGGATCCTGGGCAGAGGGCAGAGTCAGTGACATCAATGTTTGGTTTCCAAAGGCAGAGCAGAATTGGCGTGGCAATTGAATCCACGTCACGTGCCAACAGAAGCAGTTACCAGCAACCAAGGGAGCAGCAGTCCCAGCAAAGTGGCCTCACTTAGGCTCTTCACGTGGGCAGATTTTGTCTGGAAGGGTTTCTACCTGGTGTTTGAACCTGGGTTTTTTGGTTGTTTGTTTTGTTTTTTAGTCTTCCTAGTGATTCAGTAAGCCATCCAATTTCCTTTCAAAATGTTTCTTTCAATTAACAGAGTCTGTTTCTATGGAATGTAAATAAGAACCATGATTCAGTCACTATCAAAGAAAGTCTAGGTAAATTTAGGTATTATTTTATTGTTCCTAAAATACTAGCATGTGTATATATTATATATATACATAATATATATATTATGTATATATATAATATATATATATTATATATACACGGTTGCATATATATACATAATATATATTATGTATATATAATATATATATTATATATACACGGTTGTATATATAATATATATATATAATATATATACACGATTGCATTAAACCTCCTGTATCAACAATCTGTGGCTGGCATTGCTAATTGACATGTAAATAAAACAATGATAGATTTCTAAATTATTGGGATTCTCTGAGATATTTTTTCTCGGTTAAAATAATTTTAGCATCTCATACAAAATCATGATATTTCAAAACAAAGAGATGTTTGTGAAATCATAGGCTAGACTATTTTATTTACTCAGTGAACAGTCAATCACCTATACTTTAAGACATTGTTAGCAATAGGGATGCCAGGATGAATAACAAGTGGCTCTTAGGTGAATAAAATAGAGAGATTTATTGACTGCAATATTGGAAAGCGATGTGGTGGTAGGTATTGGATCATAATATTCATGTTCTCGATCCAGTAATCCCACCACTGGGAATTTGTACTAACGAAGTAAGAACAGAAAAAAAGCACTCCCTAAAATTGTAAGAAGATTGAAAACAAATTCAGTGTCTAAAAATAGGTGGGATAGTTATTAGCACTGTTCAAAAAACATGTTTTTTCTTTTTTCTTCTTTTTTTCCCGGCACATGGTGAAATTATATTTCTTTGTGTTCTTGGAAGTTAGGAAGGGATAAGTAAATGTGGAGGGCAGTATCATGGCTCACTTTCAGGCAGAAGCTTTAAACCTGTGTGCAAATTCTCTTTCTCTTCCCCTGGATCATTTCTCAGCCTGCCTGTCCAAGTAACAAATCCCGCAGAGGTACCCCATGGAACCTACAAGGGGGGGGGGGGTCACAGAGTAAGAGAGAAGTAAACTTCTGTGATTATAACCTGTTAACATTTGGGGGCTGAATGTTATCATAGCATAATCTAGTCTATTCAGAGTGAATAAATTTGTTAAATAAATTATGATCTTTAATGATATAAGTAAAAGAAGTAAAATACCAGCCAATTGTATGCACCTATGGACAAAGACCTAACAATATGAAAAAATGAAAACTTGGGGTTGATGGGAAGGTGAATTTTTTTTTTTTTGTACTGATAAATTTTACATGATAACCGAAGTTTGTAAGTTTTCCAGTGTCCTTGCAAAATATTTCACATGTAGGGGCATTTAGGTGGCTCAGTCGGTTGAGCGTCTGACTTCAGCTCAGGTCCTGATAAAGCGGGTGATGAATTTGAGCCCCATGTGGGGCTCGATGCTGTCAGTCTGCCAGTGCAGAAGCCCCTTAGGATCCTCTGTCCCCTTCTCTCTCTGTCCTTCCCCCACAGATGCTCTCTCTCTCTCAAAAAATCAATAATATGGGGCACCTGGGTAGCTTGGTCGGTTGCGCGTCCGACTTCGGCCCAGGTCATGACCTCACGGTCCGTGAGTTCGAGCCCTGAGTTGGGCTCTGTGCTGACAGCTCAGAGCCTGGAGCCTGTTTCAGATTCTGTGTCTCCCTCTCTCTCTGCCCCTCCCCCGTTCATGCTCTGTCTCTCTCTGTCTCAAAAATAAATAAACGTTAAAAAATTTTAAAAAATCAATAATACATTAAAAATAATTTTAAAAATATTTCACATGTAAATTTAAATTCCCCTAAATAGGTTGAATTGATATTACAATTGAGTAAGTAATTTAAAAAAAAACAAAATTTTACATATCCTTTAAAGTTGGATTATCGTGATTTTAATTCACACCTTGATAATTCTACTTTTTACCTGATTCTATGCTGACACCCACTACAAGTAAAAGAAGCAAGACTTCTTTTAGAAAAAAAATACCTCCTTTCTCTGATCTGAGGGAAGAGGAACATACTGGGGGAAATTCTATCAGTCATTGACCCTATAAATGTTAGACTACGTCTTCACCCATTGAAGATATAGATTATTGTCAATCCCAATTTCTCAGTTTTGCCTTTTAATGGTAAAATGGATTTTTTGGGTCTCCTTTGCAACTGAGAACCCACAAAAATGAGAGCCAGCCATCGCAGTATTATAGAGGATGTGCGAGACTGGCTCGCAGGTCTGAAAGAGAGATGAAATTTGCCTAACATGTATTTTCAAGTTATACAAGCGAAGACTAAAAAAATCAGCCATAAAATTGAAGAATAGATTTTTTTTTTTTTAAGGGAGAATTGTCAGTGTGCCAGATACAGAGCAGTTGGAAAGTTTGGGGTAAAATAAGGACATACGGTTTCACAGAAGACAAAGAAGGCGGGTGTATCCAGGAGATGGGAATGGATGACACCAAATGCTCTTGAAACTGAATATAATAACTTCTGGAAAGTATCTTTCAGATTTAAAAACATGGAGGGCTTACCAAGAACGAGGTTGGTGTAGTAATGAGGATAGGAATCAAACTGAAAAGAGAGGAAAGAGAAGAACAAAGAGGCAATTTATATCATGAAATGCAGTTGTGATCATGAGAAGGTTCCCTCTTGCATCAAGATAACACTTAGGTCGGCCACACTGTGGTTACCTATGGACTCTCTCCAGTTGGTCATTACCCTCCTTAAATTGTAGATTCCCAGACAGAAGTCACTATTCCACTTATGAGCTGCAAGGTATAAAACAGAGAGGGATGTTCATCTCATTTGTTCCGGGTGTTCTAGAGATAGTGAATTTTCATGGTAACATTTTTGACTACTGTTCAACATGACTCACTCATTTTTAACTTACAGTCAGCTGAATCCGATACATTTCTTTTTCTTTTCCCCATCCTTTTTTTTTTTTTTAAGGTAAATATTGTTCTTATGCTGAATCATCCTAATATTTAATGTGTACAATTGCCCTTTTTTCTTATTTATGTGCACTTCTTGAAGTTCATACCTATTCTTGATTTGTTTGTTAACTATAGCCCGCATTCAGCTGAGCCAAGTAGTTTTTTTTTTTTTTTAACATTTATTTATTTTTGAGACAGAGAGAGAGCATGAACAGGGGAGGGTCAGAGAAAGAGGGAGACACAGAATATGAAACAGGCTCCAGGCTCTGAGCTGTCAGCACAGGGCTCGACGCGGGGGCTTGAACCCACAGACCGCGAGGTCATGACCTGAGCCAAAGTCGGATACTTAACTGACTGAGCCACCCAGGCGCCCCTGAGCCAAGTAGTTTTTATGCCTCTGTAGTATCTACAGCATGTGGCTGTAGCACATACAGTATGCTCATCTACAGCATATAGTTACACGCCATCCACATAATTGATACCTGTGTTGATGATGTCTTCTTTTTTCCCCAAGATATAATTGATAAATAACATTGTATAAATTTCAAGTATGCAACATAATGATTCTATGTTTGTGTATATGATGAAATGATCACCGCAATAAATATAGGTAACACCTGTCACCGCATAGAACTACACATTTCGTGAAGAGTGACACAAATCTTAAAGAGGCAGAACAGGATGAGGTTTGAGGACAGGCCCTGGTATAGCTCAAAGTAACCCCCTTCCATCAAATGTTAAAGAGAATGGACCAATACAAAATAAAGTAGACTCGTATTTATACCTCCCCTGGGTAACGACTTTGAACACTTTATATTATATTCTTCCATATGTAGTCAATCATATAAAAAGCATATGCCTTTACCCTTATAAGCTACAGATAATAACTACATTTTGAATTCTTGCTAGACACTATATCTTCAAATCATCCAATATACATCTTTTATCAAAAAAGTGGTTGTAAAGATGGACAGTCAGGCTATTCACCCTATTCACTTTGTTGTTATTACTTCGGCAATAGTGAACTGCGTATCTGAGCCACATTTTATGTCTCCCCCTGAATTTCTGTGACGTACACTTGCATTCTTGATGAAGTATATAAGTTACTTCTGTACAGACTGTTAGGTTGCTTTACTTGTCCAAAGATTTTTGAAGAAGCCCATCCACTATAATAACCATAAACAAAGTCATAAAAACAAGGGGAAGAAAATATTTACTTATTTCATGCGTTTGTTTCATTTTTTATTATGCAAGCTGCGCATTTAAAAAAATTAACGTTTATTTATTTTTGAGACAGAGACAGAGAGTGAGCAGGGGAGGAGCAGAGAGTAGAGGGAGATATAGAAAGTGAAGCAGGCTCCAGGCTCTGAGCTGTCAGCACAGAAGCTGAGGTGGGGCTTGAACCCAAGGACCACAAGATCATGACCTGAGCGGAAGTTGGACGCTCAACTGACTGAGCCACCCAGGAGCCCCCAAGTTATGAATTTTATAACTAATTGAGATTTCATTAGTTTTCTGACCAAGAGGCTTAGTGTAATTTAGTATTAACATTTCATAATTGTATAGCATCCTTTTGTCTATGCTAGATGTTTACTTCTGGGAATATTGCTTTCATCTAGCTAAATTTTCATGGTTCTGATATTTTCTGTTTTGTCATAACCCACCTCAAATCTTTTATGGATAACAACAGGATAAAGTTAAATAAAATAGTTGGATGAGAACATTTAACAGTGTAAAACTGGTAACTCAAGAAGTTCACCGAGTGATTATTCAATAAGAAAGTTATACATCTCATTCTGTCTACTTTTTAGTGAGACCTGAGTTTGTTTGAATCCCAGCTCTACTCAGATTCATAAGTTTGATCTTTTACAGACACCTTGGTTACTCATTACTTTTAGTGGTAAGAGTGTCTAGCATAGTAAGTGCTCAGGAAATGTTGGTTTTCATGTCTCTTATCTTACAGCAAAGGCCACATTATACTCCTCTTTAGATTTCTCTCTTATGAACTTATTCTGAAGACTATCACACCATCTATGATGTCTCTGAATTTGTGGCAATTTACCTCCATTTCCCTAGAGATTTTGAAGATTTTCTTTAAATCTGACGTCATCTCCTACAACATTAAGAAATGCTATTTAACATTTCCTCTACATTTTTTCCCCCTAGCAACAATTGCTGTTGACAATGGAAAACATTCTGGAGGAGAAAAGAAAAATAAATTGCTATTTCAAGCTGTCCTAAGATGTGCTATTCAAATTCCTTATGCCGCTAAGGACACGACATTTACTGCCTAACTTGAAGTTTGGAGAGCTTAATTGCATTTCATCGTAGAATATTATAAAGTAGTAGCTCAAGGAATAGTCTTAGAAATTCCTACAGATAAAAGAATAGGGTGAAGGAGAGATAGAAGGCAAGAGGAAGGAACAAAAGATGACTGGAGGGTTCTGGTATATAATGTCATCAGTGAAAACTGTACCTGATGATTTTTGGGAGAACGGCAACTGAGTTTGAGATTTCAAGTGGTTTATATTGTTGCAGTCTAACTTGACCCCCTTTAATTTTTTTAAATGTTTATTTATATATTTTGAGAGGAGGGGGGTAGGGTAGAAGCAGAGAGAGAGGGACAGAGAATTCCAAGCAGGCTCTTCACCCAGCGCAGAGCCAATGTGGTCCCAATCCCCAACCCTGAGATCATGACCTAAGGGGCAATCAAGAATTGGAGACTTAACCAACTGAGCCAAGCAGGCAACCTTCCCCTTTAAATTTTAATAAGGTCTTTTATTCATGGATAACCTTTGTCCATTTATGTATATGTGAATCAAGTAAAGAACTTGAATTCTATATTGGAGTTTCCATGGTACATCAAAAGGAAAGTTTTCAGGAGATCTAAGTAATCCAAATCACAGCCTATCTGAGACACAAGTTCTGGAATGTCCTTATCACACTGTGAGTCTCTAGGGCCTGGGCTTCTTGCAGACTATGCCCAGCAGTTTCAATCCATTGTTTCAGTGGTATCTTGTTTTTTAATGAGACGTGTGAACCAGCTGACATTTGGCTGGCACTAGGAAGTCATTTCACTTGTTCAAAAATAAGTATATTCCAGCCATCATCTGTCACTCAGAAGGCACTTAGTAAATAACCATTAGCTTCCTGATACTGTGGTTGAATCCTCAGAGGTCCTAAGGCTCCTTGCCTTCAAGGCCCAGAAAATAGTTCAGGCAATATTAACGACTCACAAGAAGCAATTAGAGGATAAGTAAGTGGTCGACTGAGTTTATGTTACTGCAAGTGTAAGGGAAGACAACAGTAATTTGTTCACAATGGCTCACATAAAGTTTGACTCTATTATCTATTCTATATTTTATCTCCAATATCTGGCCAAAGGTTTTGACTTGATGACCAGATGGGGACACTTTCCATGTGGATATGTTTACAACATCTCTTGCATTTCAAAAAGCCTAATAGACGTTGAACTGAACAAGGGAAAGGCAGAAAAGAAGAACCCGTTGAGAACGTAAACACAAGTTGAATACGAGATGTTTTTTGAATTTGAAATGCTGGCTGACTTCAAATCTTATATTAGTAGCTTTAAAAAGAATCAGAGATAATCTGTTTATGATGCCAGAAGCCTCTTAGTTTTATAACTGACAATATCCAACCTCACAGCAGCACTTGGGAACGAAAGGAACTGAAATGTGTGGGTGACGAGGAAGACAATATTTTTTTGAAATAGCTCCAACAGAAGGTAACTAGTAGTCTTTGAAGAGATGGCCAGGAAAAACATTACTGGGTCAGTCTAGGTCAGCCAGATGTATATGGTTTTGGAATCAAAACACAGTAGAATCATTTTTGGATCATTCGTTGCGGGTTCCTGCAAAGGTTTCATCCAATTCATGGCAGTAAATTTGGCTCTATGAATTGCTTTCTTAAATCTTTAAAAAAAATACTTGTGGATTTCTGAATTTCAGTGGTATTCAAGAAATAAAATTTAACAAGTGTGACGATGATTTGGAAAGTCTGTTCAGGATGATATCACATAAAGGATATACTTACCTGGGGATGACCGGAACATTCCAGTGGGGTCGGACATCAGAGCACAACTGCTTCCCACCAACTCCAGCAACAAACCCAGCTTTCCCCTGTGCCGACTATCTTTTTTATTTCTTTCTTTATCACAGCTGTTATTTGTATCACCTTCTCTCATGCCTGTTTCTCCTCTTTGTTTCTTTCTCCTTGGTCCCATATGTATATTAGCAAACTGGAGGGTAGGTGACAACTTGTTAAGCTTAAAATGGTAGAAAAGAAGAATGGTACCATTTCTGTAGGCTTGTCTATTCTCTTCTTACTTTTTATTTCTTGTACTCGGAGAACGGAGTTAGAAACAGCTCGTGGTAGAATTATTCAAAATTTCTAGGTAAAAATGTCTGAGGTAACATCTTCTCCTAACTAACAATTTCCAATTTCTATTTCACTGCCAAATTTTTATAAAGTAAAGGTATGCATCTGCTACACAGTTTCAAGAAAGCTATCCATTACTTGGGATACCAATGTTAACGCATTTCAAAAATTAAAATGATGTTAGAAATTTCTGAAGTAATATGGATTTCATGCTGTTTGTGCTAACGGACAGGGTTGGAATTAATGTGGAAGTTTTGGTTTTCTTGACGAAACAAGAAAGTGTGTAACGTTTTCACAGGAAGAGGCTTCAGAGCAAATTACATGTTTTATTTTATTTTGTTTTGTTTTGTTTTTAACTTGTTTCCTAACATGACAAGGTGGAATTGCCAAAGACAGTGAACAAAGCTGGGCAGGACTCTACTATAAAAACCTCAGTCTTTCGGGAAGCCTGGGTGGCTCAGTCAGTTAAGCAACTGACTCTTGATTTCTGCTCAGGTCATGATCTCACGGTTCATGAGTTCAAGCCTCACCTCGGGCTCCATGCTGGCAGTGCAGGCCCGACTGGGATTCTCTCTCTCTCCCTCTCTCTCTCTCTACCCCTCCTGTGTTCTTTCTCTCTCCAAATCAATAAAACAAACTTTAAAAAAAAATTATAAAAAAAAAACCAACCTCTCCATCTTTCTCCTTTGTTCAGAGGTTAGTTGATTAGAAAACGGTAAGCACCATTTCCAATAAATGCCTTTTGTTTTAGAGGCAGAGTTGTGGAACTCGAGAAAGATGACAAGTTAGAGCTTCTAGCACATATCCTTTAGCATCTGTGAATAGAAAGCATGTGTCCTATGTCATTTCGTACAAGATGAAATGCTTCATATTCAAAAGGGGTACGCCTGCTAACATCTTTGCTGCCATGTTTAAAAACATTAATCTCGGGGGCGCCTGAGTGGCTCAGTCGGTTAAGCGTCCGACTTCGGCTCAGGTCATGATCTCGCGGTCTGTGAGTTCGAGCCCCTCGTCGGGCTCTGTGCTGACAGCTCAGAGCCTGGAGCCTGCTTCGGATTCTGTGTCTCCCTCTCTCTCTCTCTCCGCTCCTCCTCTCCTTGCTCTCTTTCTCTCTCTCTCAAAAATAAATAAACATGTGCACGCACTGCAAGGGGCTTACAGCCTGAACTGGAATTGTGGCTACCACAATTAAAGGTAGAAACTGGGGCGCCTGGGTGGCGCAGTCGGTTAAGCGTTCGACTTCAGCCAGGTCACGATCTCGCTGTCCGTGAGTTCGAGCCCCGCATCAGGCTCTGGGCCGATGGCTCGGAGCCTGGAGCCTGTTTCCGATTCTGTGTCTCCCTCTCTCTCTGCCCCTCCCCCGTTCATGCTCTGTCTCTCTCTGTCTCAAAAAATAAATAAACGTTAAAAAAAATTAAAACAAAACAAAACAAAACATTAATCTCAACTTTCAAGTTACTGAAATTGCTGGTGCTGACCTCCAACATTTAACACAGATGGGGCAGAAAAGATAGAAAAAAGAAAATAGTTGGAACAGGAGAAATGCCCAGCCTTTGTTGCAGGAGTTAGTGGGAAGCAGTGGCGTTCTGGTACCTGAGCCCAGTGGAATGTTCTGGTCATCCCCAGGTAAGTATATTCCTAATGTAATATCATCGTGAAAAAAAAAAAAAAAAAAAAAAAAAAAAAA
>NC_064811.1:130843889-130906737 GCF_023721935.1 Panthera uncia | reverse complement strand
GAAAAAAAAAAAAAAAAAAAAAAAAAAAAAAAACCTTTCCCATCATTGCCACGCTTCTTAAATTCCCAAATCTCTGTTCAGAACTAGGCACAGCCATCCAAATTCTCTGATTGCCTTTCAAATTCTTGCTACTACGCAAATTTTAAGGGACAGTTGTTAGGTAGCACGTGGAGCTTTGGAAATTGTAGCCTTAAACACTAAAATCAAAGGTACCGCCTTCTCAGACTTACAGGTATTTACCATTTCTTTAATACATGGTTACATTGCGTGAGTAAATAGCAGATGGGTAGCAAGTCATAGGTGGCATTTAAGAAATGAAATCAGACACATTGGTTATGTCATCAAAGGAAGTGATTTACAAAAGAAGCTCGTAGGGGAAATTATCAGCGTTGAAAAGCATTTCAAAGTCGCCTTTGCAGAGAAAAACCAATTAAGAATACTGTGTATCAGACTGTATGGAAGTGGAAAATGTTGCTCAAAGATACTGTTTAATGACAGTCCCAGGGCACACAGTGGCTACAAGAGAAAACATCATTTTAAAAGAGTAATTCAATAGTGTTGAAGTTATAAAATTGTACTAAAAAGTCATCTGCCTGCCAAAAGCACAAAATACTAACTGGTTTGCAAAATTCTCCTGGGAAACACAGTGGTTTATTTATAAGGAAAAACTAGGTTAATTCATTTCCAAGTTTTGTACTGAGTATCCACATTAACTAGCTAACAAAAGAAAATTGATTTTTCCCCCCTGGTGGCATTTGATACTTTTTCAATGTATTTATTGATTATATTATAGCACCTTTTAGATCTATGAATCTGTTTAGATTTTTTTTTACTTTGTTTAATTTAAAATTTCCAGAAGAAAAGCAAAAATTGGTAGTGAGTATGTGTTTAAGAAAATTGTACCTCCGAACTTTGTGAGGGCCAGATGTTCTGAAACGTTGTATTGATCAGAGAATTTGAAGGATAAAGATATTTAATCTAGTTCATTTTCTTTTCATTTTAATTTTATTTATTTAAAAATTTTAATATTTATTTATTTTTGAGAGAGAGAGAGAGAGAAAGAGAGAGAAAGGGAGAGAGAGAATGAGCAGAGGAGGGGCAGGGAGAGTGGGAGACACAGAATCTGAAGCAGGCTCCAGACTCTGAGCTGTCAGCACAGAGCCCGATGTGGGGCTTGAACTCACAGACGGCAAGATCATGACCTAAGCGCAAGTCAGACGCTTAACCTACTGAGCTACCCAGGCTCCCCAATCTAGTTTATTTTCTGATAATAGATTTTAGTAAAATGAATCACAAGTGCCTGTGAGCACATGTGTTTGCACAAACACACATCCCTCTTTCCTGATTGCAACTTACTTTGAAAATAGGGACAGTTTTTTTTTTCATGTTTTTATTTACATTCCATTTAATGTACAGTGTCAAAATAGTTTCAGATATAGAAGTCGGCGATTCATCATTTACATACAACACCCAATGCTTATCATAGCAAGTGCCCTCCTTAATGTCCCTCACCCATTTAGCCCAACCCCTGCCCGCTCAGCAACCAGCTCACCTGCCCTCCAGCAACCCTCAGTTTGTTCTCTGCAGTTAAGAATCTGTTTTCTGGTATGCCTTTCTCTCTCTCTGTCTCCCCCCCCCCCCGCTATGCTCATCTGTTTTGCTTCTTAAATTCCACATATGAGTGAAATCATATGATATTTGTCTTTCCCTGACTGACTTATTTTGCTTAGCATAATACTCTCTAGCTCCATCCATGTCATTGCAAATGACAAGATTTCATTCTAATTTTATGGCTGAGTAATATTCCATTGTATATACATACCACATCTTCCGTCAGTTGATGGACATTTAGGCTCTTTCCATAATTTGGCTATTATTGGTAGCATTACTATAAACATTGGGGTGCATGTGCCCCTTCGAATCAGTATTTTTGTATCCTTTGGGTAAATACTTAGTAGTGCAATTTCTAGATTGTAGGGTAGTTCTATTTTTGACTTTTTGAGGAACCTCCATACTGTTTTCCAGAGCGACGGCACCAGTTCGCATTCTTGCCAATAATGTTAAGAGAGTTCAAAAATAAGGATAGTTTTATATATCACTAATTTCTCCCACCATCTATCACAGGGATAGGTTCTTAATAATCATTTGCATAATGAATGAATCAGTTATTTATCATAAGATGGGGCTGTAAAAGTCAAGTGTGGCGACAAATCACATGGTAATTTTCTTTCATTTTGATTTTACTATTACGAGGATTTAGAAGACCTCAGTTACACTAATTTTATTTACTTGTACAAAAGTAGATTAACTTTTTAAAGCCTCAACTTCAGTACAATTAGAAATTTTTGAAGAGATATGATATGCTGCATGCTTCAAACTGCAAAAGAACAAAGAAATAAGTTAAAGCCACTTATTTTTCTTATATTTAGAATAGTTTGAAAAATGTAGGACTACTTTTATGAATGATCCATGAATGGAAAAAATTAACTTCATAAGTTTTATTGCATTAAGATCTGAGTGCTTTCAGTGAACTTATAGTCCTATTTAACAAGGAGACAATTTCATGAGTATTGGTGTCTATTTTTATCCGAGCTTGGAATTATATGGCATTTGGGAAGCCATCACTTCTTGCCAGGTGAGAGTTAGACAATTCACAGTTTCTACACTGAGTCAGAATTCCCCTGAAATGAGTTGAGAAAACATTTGGCTGAAGAATGAGTGTTTGTCTCTTCAGTAGTTGAGCCATGGAAGCCTTGTACAAGTTTGCTTCCAACAATTCAAAAGTCAAACATTCATCTAAAGAATAACATTCAGTGTGGGACATAATGTATCCTTGTAGCCTTGAGAGATCAGAGGTGGGACTGAGTCTCACAACATTGCATAACCTGGGCAAGGATGGAAAAAAAGAACTGTTTCACAGGTCATTGAAAAATTCATTCGGTGAAGATTGCTTTTGTTCCACACTCCGGTGGGTGTCTGCTGTGGAGGGTTTTTCAGTTTATGTGCTCAACAAACATGAAATAAAGACTACTTGGAATTAAGGGTTTGCAGGATTGCATCTGGAAACTAATTTAATCTATTTTATTTTATTTCACTGTATTTTGGAGACAGAGAACATGCACGCAGTTGGGAGGGGGGAGGGGCAGAGGGAGAAGGAGAGAATCTTAATCAGGCCCCACAATCAGTGGAGAGCCCAATGCAGAGCTTGATCCCACGAGCTTGGGATCATGACCTTTGCTGAAATCAAGAATCAGGTGCTTAACTGACTGAACCATCCAGGAACCCCATATTTAATCTATTTAAAAGTTCAATGTGAATAAGCATTTCTGTATATCTTTCCTAGTCATACATGCAATTTCCATTTAACATTTTATTTTATTTTTTTTTTTAATTTTTTTTTTTTAACATTTATTTATTTTTGAGACAGAGAGAGACAGAGCATGAACGGGGGAGGGGCAGAGAGAGAGGGAGACACAGAATCCGAAGCAGGCTCCAGGCTCTGAGCTGTCAGCCCAGAGCCTGACGCGGGGCTCGAACTCACGGACCGTGAGATCATGACCTGAGCCGAAGTGGGACGCTCAACCGACTGAGCCACCCAGGCGCCCCTCCATTTAACATTTTAGAGAGACATTTGCTTTTAATCTCTACCAGTTAGTTCTGAGAGTCATTTCAAAGGAAATTTGTACATTTTGCTAACTGGGGGAACATCCTGATGATGTTCGATCACTGTAGACAACTAAATGTTGATGACTGTAGATAACTAAATGTTACTGAGGAGAGATTTTTCCTAGTATAATTTACTTAAATTCTCTTTAACCTGGAGGATACCATTCTAAAGAATTTCTGACTGTCTTGTTCCTATATTCGACATTATTATCATATATTGCACGACCTTCACTGTCAATAGTCTGATATGCACAAAATACAGATTTAATTACATCATCATTTTCTTAAATCAGTCAGTGGATTTCTCAGGGTGCGAAACCCAAAACTCCTTGGGATGTTGCACTAAAACCTTCTTCATCTGGTCACTGAGGACTCTACATTTCCTTTGTGGTCACTCACCCACACTGTAGTGTCTACAGCCTTCTCGCTCTATTAGAGCATTCTAATAGAGCGTACCCTAGCACTTTATTAAATATAAAAGCCCATGCATTTATTAATAGCAAACATAGAAATAAAATTGTACTTTGTTATTATTATCTTCCCAGTATACTGAAACTGCTTTTTCTGGTTGTGTTTTGTGGGGATGAAAAAAAAATTAAATAAATAAATAAACCCACTACCATTTGTCGAGTGCTTACTATTTTCCGCATGTACAATAATTCAATTAATTCCTGTAATAACTCAATGATGTTAGTGGCTCTTCGATTATTCTCATTTTATAGACGAGGAAACTAAAGCTGTGAGTCTTTTAAGTGACTTGCCAAATGACATAGAGTAAGAAAGTGATTAAATTATAGTTCAAGGCACCTGGGTGGCTCAGTTGGTTAAGTGTCTGACTTCAGCCCAGGTCATGATCTCACAGTTCATGGGTTTGAGCCCCATGTTGGGCTCTGTGTTGACAGCTCGGAGCCTGGAGCCTGCTTCAGATTCTGTGTTTATCTCTTTCTCTCTGCCCCTCCCCTGACTGTGCTCTGTTTCTCTCTCTCTCCAAAATAAATAAACAAATAAACATTTAAAAAAAATTATAGTTCAAAACCCGTCTAATTTGTGAATCTTTCCTTTTTTTCCTTGCAAAAGAATATTGCAATATACTTCTTAGGAAAATTTTGCCTAGAGAGCAATATTTTTAAATAATAATATTAAAACTTGCCTTTCAAAGGCTATTTTGTTTTATTTTATTTTATTATTTTATTTTTTTAGTGTTTATTTATTTATTTATTTTTTAACGTTTATTTATTTTTGAGACAGAGAGAGACAGAGCATGAACGGGGGAGGGGCAGAGAGAGAGGGAGACACAGAATCGGAAACAGGCTCCAGGCTCTGAGCTGTCAGCACAGAGCCCGACGCGGGGCTCATACTCACGGACTGCGAGATCATGACCTGAGCCAAAGTCGGCCGCTTAACGACTGAGCCACCCAGGCACCCCAGTGTTTATTTATTTTTAAGAGAGAAGGGGGAAAGGGCAGAGAGAAAGGGAGACACAGAATCAGAAGCAGGCTCCAGGCCCTGAGCTGTCAGCACAGAGGCTCAAACTCAAGAACCGCTAAGATCATGACCTAAGTCAGACGCTTAACTGACTGAGCCACCCAGACGCCCAAAGGCTATGTTTTTTTAAATAAAGAAAATTAAGAAGCAAAATTTGAGTAGTGAGATATCTTAATAGCTAAGCTACTCAATTGGATTTCAATACCATCGGGCAGTACCAGATGCTAATAATGAACTTTTAAAATGTCTTATCCATTCTTTCAAAACTCCCTTATTTCCAAAAGGATTAGAGAAAATTTATAGTTAAAAAGACATAAAAATAAGAGATCCATTACATCAATGGTAGAGAAAAGTAAGGAATTTGGATTAGGATAATCCAAGATAAAGTAAGCCATTTTACATGAAAATCTTAAGAGTGCCTAGAAGGCAAAGTAGAAGGAATGAAAACCACTCAGCATGTAAACAAGGGGGATCCACTACTCCTGGCTGCACTGGGCATTCTTAATGTGCTAAGTGCTGGGTCTCATTCATCTTTTTGTGCTGTTATCATCAGCATGAGTTTGGGGTTATGACTGTGGCCATGAGAGATGTGCAGAATCCAACCTGATGGCACGCCGTGTCTATAAAACTTGTGGCCTGCCAGACAGGGAAAATATGAAAAGAATACAAAATACAGAATTCTGCTTACCTAAATCAGGCAATAAATTTAAAAGTGGCTATTAAAGTATGACATGAACTTATGAAGGATCCAGTGGAATGGCATTAAAAGTGTTTTTTAGAGCCAGACAAGAAAGCACTCAAATGTATTAAGGGAGCCAAAGAGTTGCAATCGTGCGCCAAACATAAAGCCCTCTGTTAACATCTCTGGCTACAGAATTCTTTAGTAGAAGAAAGGATGAGGTAGAGAAGGTAAGAATAATATTAAGACAATGGCTATTTTGAACCATCTGAAGGTCAGAGCCCTTGTTATACACTCACTGAAAAGGGGTTCTATCTGTTGGTGGGGGTTCTCAACTGAGTCAAATCTCATGTACTAAGCAAACATCTCTAGTGGAGAAGCAAATAAGCATACTTATGACTTTGATGGGTCTTTCAATGCCATGAAAAGTAAGAATTATATTTTTTCAAAGGGGGAAGTAAATTAAACATTAAAACCCCTTTTGCATGAATTTTGGGAATGACATGCATATCTGGTATTTGGTATGATGAATTGTTTAAAATAAATTAGAATATTAGTATTGCTAACTCTAAATTTAAACTATGTTATTGGACATTTGAATATTAGACCTGAGAAATTACGTTAAAAAATTAAATAAGGGCGCCTGGATGGCTCAGTCAGGTAAACATTCGACTTTGGCTCAGGTCATGATATCGCAGTTCATGGGTTTGAGTCCCACATTTGTCTCTGTGCTGACAGCTCAGAGCCTGGAGCCTGCTTCGGATTCCGTGTGTGTGTCTCTCTCTCTGTCCCTTCCCTGCTCATGCTCTGTCTCTGTCTCTCTCTCTCAAAAATAAACATTAAAGACATTAAAACAACAAAAATTTATAGAAAAAAAATTATACATAAACCAATTTTA
The DNA here is from genome assembly GCF_023721935.1 of Panthera uncia. Classification (NCBI taxonomy): domain Eukaryota; kingdom Metazoa; phylum Chordata; class Mammalia; order Carnivora; family Felidae; genus Panthera; species Panthera uncia. Next base: position 130,900,009 of record NC_064811.1, on the reverse strand, counting down.
CAAAAAGCATTAAAATATAGAAAATACATATATATTCGTTAGACTAATAGAAATGGCTTACATGTTTGAAAAGGTTTTGTTTGTTTTGTATGGAGTATAAGAAATAAATAGACATAATTTAAAGAGTTGATTAATCATTAATTAAAGGCCCTGTTGAATGTGATTACTTATTCATTGGATTCATAAAATGTAAAGAAAAAAGATTTATAAAGTATAAAAAACCTTTAGGGTTGGATTTAATGATTTAGAAAAACTATAGTCTTGAATTTAATTTATATTTTTAATGAATTGAATATTAATTCTAAAGAGTCCCTAAGTTCATCAAAATCACATGAAACATGTACATAGCACATATTCTATGACTGCTCACTGATCAAAACAGGGAGGAGAAAGGAGAGTGACAGCAAAAGCATGAGATTCTTCCCGGCAATACTTTTCTTTTGAAAGGAGTAGAAAACAGCCACTTTGGAAGCATTTGGCACTTACCTAGAAAACTAAACTTACTCTCACTGTACCATCCTGCAAATGTGTGGTATTTACCCAAAGGAGTTGAAAACTGACATCCACACAAAAACCTGCAAACATGTTACGGCAGCTTTATTCATTTAGATTCTCTGCCAAAACTTGGAAGCAACGAAGATGTCCTTCAGGAGGTAACTGGATAGATACACTGGTATTTCCAGACAGTGGAACATTATCCAGCATTAAAAAGAATTGAGCTCTCAAGCCATGAAAAGACAGGGCGGAACTTTGAATGCTTACTACTGAGTGAGAGAAGTGAATCTTAAAAGGCTACAGATTGCATGATTCCATAGTATTATGGAAAAGGCAAAACTGTGCAGACAGTAAAAAGGTCTGTGGTTTCCAGAAGCGTGGTGTGGGAAGGATGAACAGGCACAGCATAGAGGATTTTGGGGGCAATGAAATATTCTGTATGATACTATCACCATGGATAACATGTCATTATATATTTGTCTGAACCCACTGAATGTACAACACAAAGAGTGAACTGTAGACTGAGAATCATTAAGATGTGCGACTGTAGGTTTCTCTTTTGTAACAATTGTACCACTCCGGTGGGAGATGTCAATAAATGGGGGAGGCTATGCATGTGTGGAGACAGAGGTATATGGAAATCTCTGTACTTGCCTCTTAATTTTGCTATGAGCTTAAAATTTATCGGGGTCCTTGAGTGGTTCAGTTGGTTACATCCGATTCTTGATTTTGTCTCAGGTTGTTGATGATCTCACGGTTTGTGAGATCGAGCCCCATGTCGGACTCCATGCTAAGCATCAAGCCTGTTTAAGATTCTCTCTCTCCGTCTCCCTTTGCCCCACCCCTTTCCTGCACACATGTTCTCTCTCTCTCTCTCTCTCTCAAGAAAAAAAGTTTAAAAAATATACATTTCACTAATGGTTCACAGAGAATCTGAAAAAATAAAAAGTTAAAATATTTCATATCTATACTCTAGCTGAACTTTTGAAAGGTACTTGACAGTAAGAAATTATTATTGAAATCTCTGGCTATCATTCAAAGTGTGGAACTTCTGTAATTGAGGAAGTCAAGCTGATATTTTGTTGAAAAGATACTAAAGAATATTATCTCCTCATTTGAATACTATATACCTTTTATGAAAAGGGGATGTGGTTTTTCTGTGGATAGTTTCAGATATTTTGGGTAAAGTCGTTTTGCATCTCTTCAAATTATCAAATAAGTGTTTGATTTAAACCATATATATATATATATATATGTGTGTGTGTGTGTGTGTGTGTGTTTTGATTTAAACCACATATGATTTAAACCACATATATATGTGTGTGTGTATAAATGTATGTTTATATATATAAATGTTTTTATTTATTATTTTTGAAAGAGAGAGACAGAGAACAAGTGGAGGAAGGGGAGACAGAGAGGGAGGCACAGAATCGGAAGCTGGCTCCAGGCTCTGAGCTGTCAGCACAGAGCCCGACACGGGGCTTGAACCCACAGGCCGCGAGATCATGACCTGAGCCGAAGTCAAACGCTTAACCGACTGAACAATCCAGGTGCCCCTTGAGTCCAATATTTTTTATGTTAATATATTAAAAAATGTTTGGAATAGCCTGGAGGATTTTGACAGTAGGGACATTCAATTGTCTTTATGTATTACAAAATACCTTACTAATGCTTGTATAAAAGTTTTTATTTAGATAAGATTTGGCCTGCCAAGAAAAGTCAAAAGTATTTCCTTAGATAAATAAACTCCTTAACAGGTTGTGCTTAGTTTTTTTTTGGTATATTTCATCTGAACGTCAAAAACAATCTTCCAAAATTTATAGTATTTTTTGTTTGTTAGTTTTGGCATAGCTAGTAATGAGTAATTTTTACTTCTGACAGTAAATGAACAGTGTCTTCTGTACTTTGCTTAAAACTATCAGTGGGACGTGATATTGAAACTATGACATCAACACAGAAGAAAATGATCATCCTACTCTCTCCCCCAGGCATCTTCTGCTATGACACTCAGTGAAAATGCAGATACAGTAGAAACAGTGTTAGTCTAGGAAAGAATGAAATCTAGTCCCTCTTTCCTCGCCTCCAGTGAACTGTTGAGAAAAGACAAAGCAAAGATAACATGTCTTCCCTAGTTTTAAGCCCCAGGAAAGAGGAGTGTATTGAAGTGTGGGAAAGAATAAAGGAGATTTCAGACCAACATTATGTTTGGAATTCCAGGAGCAGACCACCTTCCAAACTGCCTTCTATTAACTAAATGAAGCCACAGCAAAATAAACAGTGGAATTTTATTGCTAAGCTGACAGAAGTTTTGCTTCCTATATAATAACAATGGAACAAGAATTCTCTTGCTTCTGAAAGGCATAGGAATGTTGAGTCTGACTGATGGTTCTTGTCAGAAAGAATTGTTGAGTCAGGACAATGTTTTCTCAAAATTGTATCCTTAAAACTGGGGAACCTGATGTAGGCCACTGGTGGGGAAATCATCTGGCATTGAGGAACATAGACCTAGCGGGTGTTTTCAGGAACACTAATCGCCAAGGTGGGATATGCCATTGGAGAGAACCAGGCAACATTATCCCATTGACAGACCAGTGGCCATAAAAAACACAGACAGTAAGTCATACAAGAGCTGTTAGCAGCAGATTCCTGTAGAATCTTTTGGGACAAGACCACTCATCTCTCAGCTCAATGGTCACCAGTCTAGGGAGCACCCTCAGCAGCTATTGCATGGCAGATTCCAGGAGGATCCAAAACGTCTCACATGGTTCCAAGGAAAACATCTCTTCTGCAACCATAAGGTCCCACAAAACAACCACAACCTTATATGCTAAGAGGCCATTTCTTGCTATCATGAGAGACTGAGGGTTTTTATCTGAATTCTCCAAACAGAGATACCTAAGGAGACAGTTTCAATGGTTGGGTTGATGTCAAATTATCTATTAGACAAAATACAGGTTTATTTATTTCCTCTGCAACTCTGAAGGAAGGTCAGATAGGTTTATAGGAATTCTCTGTTCTTTTGAATATAGTATGAGTAGTAAGTTTCCATGTCACATTTAGGAACATCACTTGGCATACCTAAGGATCTCTGTGAATGCTGTACCCAAAGCTGACAACAAATCTGTAGTCTAAATCAGAGAGGCAAGATACCTTGAAGTCACCGGTGAAATCCTGAGACAGATAAAGGATGACAGACTGGTATATAAGTAATTAAGAAAGAAAAGAAAGAAAGGTGGAGTCTTAAAAACTTTTTATTAATGTCCCTTCTGACATTTTTATATAGGGAATCCTAGATTCAGCGATAGCAACTCAAGCCATATACACAGTGGCCAGGAATGTATTTAGAAAGCACGTACTCTGAAGATGGGTAGACTCCAGAATCAAGTTTAAAAAATAACTTAAAAGAACGTACAGCTGGTAATGCATACGTCAGGGGCAGGTTCAGAGGTCCAAGGATGCTCAAGAGTGTGACTATGCTGTTCTCATGAGGACTGATACACATGTCCCTCTTGAGTCACGTATCTGAGGCCAGATATTGGTCAGTGATTTAGGGACTGAATCATGGATAGAGGAAAGAATAGGATGAAATCTCTTCTGTGGGGCATCAGCATACACTTCTGGCCGCCTTTCATAGAGCCAAATGTTCTCCCTGAGGCTTAAATACACTCAGTGTTTGCCTGTGATCACATTTGAGATCTAAACGGGGATAGGGCCAATGCAAGGGGAGCTGGGCCTCCAGAAGGACCTAGTAGTCACTTATTATGGGTTGTGAAACTTCCACTTGGTCTAATAGGCAGAATTGCCCATTAGGTCAATTGGTAAACAGGGAAAAATTATTTTGGATAAAGACCTAGCTGTCAACTTTTTGGAAGGAGATAAACTCCAGGATCATAGCACATGATTATTATAGGACCACATTGATTTATTTACTAAAGGGAGCATATAATTGTGGAGTAATGTTCTAAAACATTCTACATTAGTGTGTTTCTCATTTGCATTTGTGTGCACTTTATCTTACCTCCCTCCCCCACAAAAGAAAGAGATATCCGTTCACCTCAGCAAGAATTTTCATTGTTACAACAGGAATGTAAAGAGCATGAGCTAATATTAATCATTACAAAAATTGGCGTGATTCACAAAGTTTAAGTGTATGCCTTTAGAACATAACTTCAATACTAACAAATGCTCTAAATCCCATATGCTATGTCAAAAGAACACGCATCATGATTATTTAAAATCCTGTATCTGATTATTTTAATAGAGAAGAGGAGAAAAGCTGTGACATAGTCCTGTATTTGACCATTCTTTGTCAAAGAATTTGCTTTGTCAAAGGCCTGATTTCCAGCATTCTGGCTCTGAAATAGTGCTGTGATAAGATTTTTGAATATACATTAGAATTAATCCTTTCATCAAGATTATATACTGCTGATCCTGGAGACAGCTATTGTCTACATGGAAGTCATTGAAGAGGGATTGAAAATGTTTGGCAAATCTTAAATCACAAGCATTTTTCTCAGTTGAATGAAGCATTGTAGCAATGACTAAACATGGAATAGTTATTTCTAAATTTGTTTTGTTCGTTACGGATGGTAATAGAATAGTATTATTATTCAATTTATTAAAAAGAAAGTTTGTTTCGAGATTTGAAGGAAATAGCTGGTCTTTCATTTTGGGGAGCTAGATGGAAACACACAGAAGGAACTACACTGAGGCATTAGAAAGCGTACATAACTATGCAGTGATTGGGGTCTTACAGTATCTCAAATGGGATTTCAACAGTTTTGGTGGTAGATGTTAATGCTTTAGAATCTTTTATAATTTCAGACTTTAAGTGGTGTGACTGTATTCTAGAAAGACTGTTTTCTAAGATTTCTAAAAAATGGCAAGAAAGTTTGGGGAAAAAAAATCTCATACATATACCACTGAAATGTATATATTTCCAACCCCAGTAACTTAGCCACACCATGATTTTCAATCTTGAGTATTATGTAGTCAATAAATGTTAATGAGGGCTTATAATAATATGGAGGTCTCATGTTATAATATTAAGTGAACAAAACATCCAAGATAGATTATTCTGTGTGTAATACTACCACAGGTGTGCAGACAGACCAAAGAGAACTTTACAGGAACTAAAAGAAAAAAAAAAAAAGAAAGAAAAAAGAAAGAAAGAAAAAAACCCAAACAATTAAATGACTATACTAATGTGGCTTTGTCTTTGGGACATGTTTGATTTTCAGTTTTCTGTATCTTCCACATTTTCTATAAACTGAAAGTTTAATAGTGACCAAATAATTTCCTGTATTGAAATTAGAAATGTCTGTTTTGAGAAGCAAATGTATCAGAATTTTTTTTTTTCTCTTTCTGAAGTTCCTGATGGCCAAAGCCATATCTAATAGTTAAGAATCTTTTGGAGCAAATTATTGACATTCTTCAATGATCTCTGAATTCACAACCACATCTCTTCTTTCATGTCTGTTTGTCCTTGGTGATAGTGTTTATGCTTTAAAATAAATACTTTTTTTCTGCTACACATTAAAGACCCTCACATCATGAGTGTTCTTTTCAGTTGTCTTGATAATGTTTACTTTCCAATGTTATTACTGAAACAACAAATACATTACGTCTTAGGTATGTTCTTATGTTAAAACATTGTCAGGCAAAGCCAATTTTGAGTATGCCATTTTTCTTTCCCTCCTGATCTTTTTTTGTTTTAACTGTATGTGTTGTGTGCTTTATTTTAGTGTAGTTCATACATTTGGATGAAATTCTGAGAACTGTGAAGCCTCTTGACCCTTCTCCCAGAAAGTTGCCCCAGAGACCTGCCAATCCGTTGAAAGTGACATTCATTGACCTAGTTGTTGACCAGATAAAACAAGAATTTCTAAGTACTTTTAGAATGCATGTTATTGAAAATAGTCTTGTCAAGGTTTAAAAGCAAAAGATGAATATGTTAAAAGAAAACAAAAGGTCATTACATTCTAAACACTAGAAACTTGAAGGCCTCAGTTCTTAAAATTTCTATCGATTTCAGAGAATGCAAGAAATATATGTTCATAGTGTAGGAGATAAAGGGCTGATGGGGAAAGATAAGATATGACTGGATCATTGTTATTAAGGGTTCCTGAGAAGGGATCTGAAGCCAAATGCCAAAGTGGGAAATGGTAGCAATCTTCAGATCCAAGAACTGAGAAAGTTTGTGTCCTAATTCCTTCCTGGAGCCCTGGGATGAACAGCTTCATAGACTTACCATACAATGATATGGGAGCATCAAATTTTAAATAGATACTTGGTTTGTCTGTTCATGAGATGGCCTAAGCAAGTATCCTCCTTCCTGTGACTCTGCGTTTCCTTTGGTTTTCTGTGTCTACTACTCTATGCCTTATTTCCACACATGGGAGCAGTCTGCAGATCTAAGAGCTTGGCAGTCAATACTGGTCAGTCCAAGATGATGGCAGATCTCAGACATCAACTGAAGCTTACACACACACAAAAAAGTGCCAAGATCAAATTTCAGGTGGAATTTTTCCATCTCAGCAGGTGCCGGGCAGAATTGTGAAGGATAAGGTGCCTTCCCCCATGCTGTGATAGCATGTAAGCCCATACTCTTACACATTACCAGAATTGAAATGGCATCCTGGAGACAAGTGACAGGAGGGAGGAATCCATGAATTTGACTAAGTTTAAACCAGAATGATGTCAACATACTGACTTTGTCTGCATTTACTTGGAAGTATCTAGATTACTTATTCTGTTATGAAGGAGAAATGGGAGCTTAAGATTATTTCATGTAGTAATTCAATCATCATCTACTGTGAATTTTTCATCATCTACTGTGAATCAGTTAATTGTCTAGGCACTGGGATACAGTAATGGAAAACAGAAAATGCCAGAACCAGCACTCATGGAGCTTTGATTCTAGAGTGGGAAGAGAAACATAGAAACTATACAAGTAAAAATAGAACATCAGGTAGTAAGTGCTAGGAGAAGTAATTCAAGATAAGGGATAAATAGTTATGTGGGGGCTCTTTAGACAAGCTAGGCAAGGAAGACTTTCTGTTCAGTCAGTAGCAGAGACTAGAAGAAGTGAGGGGGAACACCTTGTGGAGTTCTGAGAGAAGAACAGTCCAGGTAAAGGAACAATAACTGAATAGGCTCAAATAGTTACATATTTGTTTCTGACTTGAAAATCATTAGAACCTACATACTGTTTCAAAGACATTTTTTTGAATAAGGGTGATTTTATTTTATTTTTTTAAATTTTTTTTAATGTTTATTTATTTTTGACAGAGACAGAGACAGACTGCAAGTGGGTTAGGGGCAGAAAGAGAGAGAGACACAGAAGCAGAAGCAGGCTCCAGGCTCTGAGGTGTCAGCACAGAGCCCGACACGGGGCTCGAACTCACGAGCTGTGAGATCATGACCTGAGCCGAAGTCGGACGCTCAACCGACTGAGCCACCCAGGCGCCCCTGAATAAGGGTGATTTTAAATAAAATTTTGTTGCATGATAAAAAACAGTATTTTAGGAGTTTGGTTACCTAAAGAATTTTGCTTAATTATATATGGGTTAATTGGTAAACAACAACAACATCAACAAAACCCATGGCCCCTGAATTAGGAGTGGACATGACAACCAGAAAGATTAGGGGAGGGGTGGGGGATGGCGGGAATATAGAAGAAGCCTATACTCAGATTGCTTTAAAAATATCCTAAGTTCTTATTCTTTTTTTTTTTATTTTTTTTAACGTTTTTATTTATTTTTGAGACAGAGAGAGACAGAGCATGAATGGGGGAGGGGCAGAGAGAGGGAGACACAGAATCGGAAGCAGGCTCCAGGCTCTGAGGCATCAGCCCAGAGCCCACACGGGGCTTGAACTCACGGACCGTGAGATCATGACCTGAGCTGAAGTCGGACGCTTAACCTACTGAGCCACCCAGGCGCCCCTCCTAAGTTCTTATTCTAATATAAAGAAAATAAAACTAGAAATTGCTGGTTATTCAATCAGAAACTTGTCCCTGAATAAAACCGTGACATATCGACAAAAGATTTGGAATGAATTGACTTTGGTGTTTTAAGATACAATACAGTATTAAAAGCATATGCATATTGTATCTTTTTTGTGTCTGCATTACCAGATAATTTTTTTTTTTTTTTACAAATTAACAGAAATAGTGGTCCTATATATTGAGAACCTAATCCAAGCAGAGTTGTTTGCTCAATAAAGGCTAAAATATAATTTTTCTCTACTTGGCCATTCTGCTTTGATGTAAAATTTCTCTGTGCATTGATTTTAGGTGCGTAACCTAAGCCATTAGGTGAATGGAATTACTGGAGATAAGAAATAACGACAAAACGTGCTACACTATTCTTTAAAATATTTTCAAATAAAGTCTTTCAAATATAACAAGAAGAGAAAAGATGAAAACAACAAGGAAAAGAAAGTAAATGGTGTCCAAAAATCTGTGGAAGGGCTAGAGTTAAAACTTCAAATTCCTAAATTCTTTTTGAGACTATTTGCCTATTATGTGTATGTATGTGGGAGTCAGATAGACTTGTAAATATGAACAACACATTGTACAGTTCACAGATTTTTCTGTTAAACTTACATCTAAGGGAGAAGAAAGAAGTTGTAACACAAAAAAGAATGAGATCAGCATTCTCAAAGCTAATTAGATAGGAATGAAGAATTACATTGGGTCAAACACAGACTATTAAGCCTACATTTTCTAGACAAAAGAAACTTTACAGGGCATGTTCCTGAAGGCCTGATTCTCCTGTCTGAAATCAGTTTTCAAGCTTAACTATGTTCTAGTATATTTCAGAAGTTATTGAAGACTTCATTATTCCAAAGTCTGCTCAAGTCAATTTTACTCCTCCTTCATATCTTTTATTAGTAGCAACCTTTTGCAAAGAGTCAGTTCCTTCTTAAAACCACCTTTTATATTGCTTATCTTAAGTATATTGTTTAACTTAACAGGAATTTCATTTTTTATGCAACACATCTCTGTTTATGTTCACTATTTTTGCTTCTACAGATTTTTGTCATTTTTTCCTGACTTTTACCTTTTCAGCTGTAAATAAACTTATAAAACCTCTTTTTATATTAATCTTCCCCATCCCTCTGTGCTTCATTTCCCTTTTTGCAGTGTGGTTTAGGATGTGTGTGTGTATGTGGAGGGTGTATTTATATTAGAAAAAAAAAACCATGAAATTGTACATAGAGCAGGCTGGAATGCTAAACAAATAGAGGATAGTTGCCCTGGAGAATTATACACATCCACGGTAGATTGCACATGAATTAGCAATAAGCATTCCCACTGAAATTTTAGGAATTATTTGTTACACAGCATGGTCTAATATTATCTGACTGATACAGACATATTGCCCTTTAAATTAGATAATACTATGCTAGATGAAAAAATTAATAACTTAAACTGTACATAATAATCATTTATATCAGCTTAAGGACCATGGGTAAATTATACACCCAAAGTATAATTCTGAATATTATTGACAGCTGAGATAAAAAAATAAATTAGCTAAAATCACAGCCTTTGGAGCAAGTTAAATTCTGTAAGCCTCTTTTTCTTTATGTGTATAATGAAGATGTGTCTTATAAACTCATTGCAAGAATTAATATGGGTTATCAAAGTGTTTATTACATAAGAAATCAATTAATATTATTCAAAAATGTACCAACTCATTAGCCAAATAAATATCTTAGAAATCATTCATTTTTTTTTAATGGAAACACATTCTTAAGTGGAAAAAAGAACATTTGCACCAATCTGCAGTTCTTGAAATCTAGTAAAATTAATTACAATCTAAAGAAAGAGATTGCTGTTAAAAAATAGCTTTTTTCTTCCTTTTAATTCCAGAGCTCCAAGGTATATGATATTATAAACATTGAATTGTTTGGTTCAAATACAATAGGCCTGGGAACCAAATGTGTTATGCTTAAAAATGTATCCAACCCAACATTAAAGGCAAACTCAACAGCAGCTGGACCATTTTAAAGACTAATCCACTAGAACTTTTCAGATATATTTTTTTATAACTCCCTATAATTATGGCTCTTTGTAACATGTCATTTTTCTGTTTTATTAGGAACACAACAGTATAGTTAGGTTACATATAATTTTTTCCTCTGAAACTGTTTTTAAAGCATGTTACTGTAAATGAATACAAAACAAAAGAAAAGATCCAACAATTTCCTAAAATAGAATATTCAGGGGTAAATGTCTTTGTATGTCAGAAACTAAAGACACTTTTTTCAAAATAGAGTATTTTAATATTTTCCCTTCTTAATTTTCAAAAAATCTTGTATATGTTCAAACCAAATAAATTTTGTTCTGTATGCATTCATCTATAGAAAAGTAATATGATATACATATATTGTTAAATATAGGGTACCTATTCTGGAAATACAATCCAAATTTTACAACATTTCAAAATATTGAGTAGTGAAAATCAAAAATGAAAAAGTGCATCTTCAAAACAAAATTTATTTGTTTGCCGAATTTCAGTTGATATATGATGGGAAAGCATACAGCATTAGGGATTTTTTTGGGGACAATTCTATTTGTATCCATGGTTACCTTTAAATAGGCAAAACTGCAGTGGTTAAAAATATAAGTAATAAAATGAATAATATGAAGATTTCATTTTATCTTGTTTTGTTTATATTTAATGAAATGTATTGATATTCAAAAAACCTGCAAAAATGTTCTGAAAAATATTCTATTAGGTTTCTGCTGCTGCTATAACAAATGACCATAAATCTAGTGGCTGAAAACAATGCACATTTATAATCTTACAGTTCTGGAGGTCAGAAACAAAAATAAGTCTTATGAGCTAAAACCAAGGTGTCTTCTGGAGGCTCTAGAAAAGAACTATTTCCTGGGCACCTGGGTGGCTCAGTCTGTTAAGCCTCTGACTTTGGCTCAGGTCATGATCTTGCGGTTCATGGGTTCCAGCCCCGCATTGGCTCTGTGCTGGGCTCTGTGTGGACAGCTCAGGGCCTGGAGCCTGTTTCGGCTTCTGTGTCTCCCTCTCTCTCTCCCCTTCCCCCATTCACACTCTGTCTCCCTCTCTCTCTCAAAAATAAATAAACTTTAAAAAAAAGAGAGAGAGAATTATTCCCTTGCTATTTCTAGGTTCTAGTGACTGCTTGCATTCCTTGGCTATGACCTTACCCTCCAGCTTCAAAGCCAAGCGCACAGAATCATCTAATCTCTGTCTCTAACTTTGCTTCCATTATTGCATTACCTTCTCTGATTCTAATTCCACAGCCTCCCTCTTATGGGTATCCTTGTGAGTGCATTGAGCCCATCTGGATAGTCCAGGATAATTTTCTCCTCTCAAGATCTTTTACCTAACCACATTTGCAAAGTCCCTTTTGCATGTATGGTAACACATTCACAGGTGTTAAAGAGTTGGGATGGAAATCTTTAGGGGACATTATTCAGTCTACCGCAGCATGCATAATATTTCTGAAATACCGAGATAGGTGAAGCAGTGGGGCTTTTATCAATCAAACATGATTATATTTAAAACGCAGAAGCTCAAAATGAATACAATTGATATTTAAAAACTATTCTCAAAGATTTATCAAAAAACTCCAAATGGGAGGGTGATATTTTGTAACTTGACCATCATGGGGCCTATAACTTTTCCATTTCTTTCTGAGAGAAACTCCTCATTTGATTTGTGGGAGTGATCCCTCAGCTTCTGAGCTGTCATAGACAACTCACAGAAAGACAATCAATTCTTTAGAAGGTCTACAGCTTATAAATTAACCTTACAGAAGTTCTTTGCCCACCTTTAGATAGTCTAGGATAATATTATTCTTCATCTTTAGAATTTGCATGGACAAATATAGAGCAAAGTAGGCAGCTTATAATGACAAGTGAAATTGAAATGGAGATAAGGTTGCCAGAAAAAAAAATGTCATGTAGTCAATTAAATCTGAATGTCAGATAAATAATATATCATTTCCCAGTATTGTATGTCCTGAATATCGCATGGAATGTTCTTATACTAAAAACTGTGTGTTGCTTGTCTGACATTCAAATTTAATTATGTGCCCTATAATTTTATCTGCTAAATTGTCAGTCTTGCAGAGAGATTATAATGTGTCCTAAGTGGCCACGAACTAGCTGAACTTATAAGGAGATTGACAATTTTGAAGGAACAAAAGCTGTGAGATAGATAAAGTTTGAAGGTAAGCAGGGGTCCTTAATTTGTCCATGTCAAACAAACAGGAAGATTGATTGCAAAATATGGAAAGACTAGAGTTCTTACAAATCTTTCAGAAAAGACAAACACTGCAGTAACACTGGACAAATGACACAATTGGGAAATTCACAGAAATAGCCCATAACCATGTGAAAAACATGTTCAGTTGCCTTGGTAATTGAAGAAATGTCAGCACGATGAGATTTTTTAAACAAAGTTTTGTAAGCAAAGATAAGAAACATTGGCAGTGCTCAAAATCATCAAGAATGTGGTGACATTGGGACTTCCATACACTTTTTGTGAAAGTGTAAATTGGTTTAATAATTTTTGGAGGAGTGTGTGGTGACATATACCTAAACATATGCATGGGTCATTAAAATATGGGATGGTAATGTCAGGAAATCTCTGTTCATGTTCCTTAGGGTGTTGATTGAAGGGTTTAGGCCCTTGAGTCACGTTCTTTTATAGGATGGTGTCTCACCAGCCATTGAGAAGATGAAATAAAAGATCTGTCTCAATGTGGAATCTCTGCAGAGAAAAGGGGTTTCTTCCCATATGGCTCAAGTCCATCCTTTTATTTCAGTTTTTAACTTTTATTTTTTCTAAGTTCCCGATATCTACCTCCAACCTATTCTCCCTAGAATCACTTTTGCATAATCCTTCTCAAGGTGCAGATCTGATCCTGAAACAGTCACCTCTTTCCCCTCCCCTACACTCGCTCTTGCTTAGAAACATCCACTGGCTTCCTTGCTTTTAGGATGAAGACCGGAGATGAAAGAGCAAATCCTTGACATGACTTACTGACTACCACCTCAGCCTTCTTATACTACATTTGTCACACAGCCCATGTGCAGGGACTTGACCCTGCGCCATTCCTGGAGCTCACCATGCTGTCTTCCTGGCAGGCCTTCTGCCCGGACCTTCTATTTGACTGGTAACTATTACTCATTGATCACACTCTAGCTCTGCCTGGCTTACTCAGGATATCCTTTTCTGAGCTCTATGACTAGGTAAAATCCCCAATTACATGAGCATTTGTGGCCCTGTGGTGCACTTCCCCTTCTTAGTTCTAACCACGTTGTAAAGTTATGCCTTGTGTGGTTATTTGATTCATGTCTCACCCACTAAAGACTAACAGAACGAGTACAAGGATCATGTCTAGTTTTCTCTCCATTATGGCAAGTTATCTCAAAAAAAAAAAAAAAAAAAAAAAAAAAAAAACCAAACAAACCTGCTGAATGAGTGAAGAAAACTTTGGTCTGTTTTCTACACCTAGTAATCAGTTGAGGAAGCAATCCAAGTAAGCAGGAAGGAGTTTTCATCTCAACTGACCAGAGAAGGGAGATTCGAAGTACCAGGCTAATAATCCGAACCCTCATCTGTCACCGTTTTATTTATTAACCCTAATCTGTCACTGTTTTAATGATTACAGGGGTCTTTCTAGCCATTTTTACCCTGCTTCCATAGGACGGTTAAAGCTACCCTTTTTCAGATGAATGAATTGCATCAAATAAAGGAGAAGACAACGTAGACCACTAGGCCAGGTTGAAACTGATTTGGGAAAGAGAGTACTTTCATAATCTATGTTAACTCTGGGCTGAAAGAGTTTACAGATTCAGCACAAAACCAGCTACATTAACCATACCTGGATTTGACTTGAATTAGGAACTGGTGCAACAAAGTCTAAAGTTTGATAAAACCAATGGGGAAAAAAAAATTTAAAGGAAACCATGCCTTTATAAACATCATTCTTAGCTTTCTTGCTCTTCCTTATAACTCTCTCTGAATGTAAGAGTGCAATTGCTGTTGTATATGCCTCTCACTCTATTCCAAAGGCAAGCGATGACTAATTCACCAAGGTTGAGTCAATTCCAGATATTTGAGTTTGAGGTCCTCACGTTCTATTCTATAGATCAAATAATTTGAGATAAATAAATAAAAATAAAGAAAAAGTAGATCTAGGAAAATATCTAATGTTGTACTTTTCTGAGCATAACAACTAAGTACTGAATCTGAGCAAGAGTTGGGAATTCTCACCATTTATTCAATATACTGAATATGCTTTGCTGTTTGGTGTCTACGGCCAGAGTATTGCTTCTAGACAGGCTAATCTGTACTCCTAGAATGACACCCTGTGGTTGGACATATCAATAGCAGAAGACTCACTTGTCATTCTTTTCTTCTTCTTTTTGAAAAATTGGCCATTATGAAATGCAGTGGATGCACACAACTAACAGACCAAATAACTTTACTGCTTGAAATAGACTGAGTAATGTTAGCAAGAACAAAGAAAATATTTCAGTATTTATATAACTTAATTGTTGTACATCACGACATGTAGCAACAATTCCCTGACCAAGTAGGCAGAAATATTTCTGTTAAAAATAAGTCATAACAGGGGCGCCTGGGTGGCTCAGTCGGTTGAGCATCCGACTTCGGCTCAGGTCATGATCTCAGGGTTCATGAGTTCGAGCCCCGTGTTGGGCTCTGTGCTGACAGGTCGGAGCCTGGAGCCTGCTTCGGATTCTGTGTCTCCCTCTCTCTCTGCTCCTAACCCACTCATACTCTATCTCTTTCTCTCTCTTTCAAAAATAAGTAAACATTAAAAAAAAAAAAAAGTTAAAAAAAAAAGTCGTACCATTTCGTTGTGTTTACAACGCAAGTGCACGTTCATCTCTGACATTTCACTGGAGACCCAAGACAGCTTTAGGTCACCTCGGGTAGTTGTGCTAGTATCTCTATATTGCAATCATAGAAACTGAAGGTCAGTAAAGGTTAAAAAAATTTTTTTAAGTCATCTGGCTAGTAAAATGCTAGTAATAAGCTCTGCATCGAGGTCTTTTGTATTTAAAATATATTACTTTTCTCAGGGAGCCCTGGTGTAATGAAATCAACTAGTCATTACAAATTCCAGCTTTGAAAATTTGATCATCTGCAGTATCTTTTCGGTTTAAAATAGAGCAAAACATTCTGCTGCCAGAGTGGGATATCGGATTACCAGCATTTTCTCCCTCTCCTATCTGTCTATATAAATCTTCATCGTCTTTAAGGCTGGTCAACACCTACCCCCCCGCCCCCACCATGCTTTCATTCATTGTAAACTCTTATGAACCTCTGATATTCTGAACATTTATTGAATTACTCTCTTGAAGCTTATTTGTCACTGAGTCATTGTGATGTCAAGCAATATCATGTTTATCTTGAACACACTTAAATATTTCCTGTCATTTAACTTTCCACCTGTTCATCTTCCAAGTGAATACCTTGAGAATGAGACCACATTTTTTCTTGCTGTTCCTTGTCTGTACAGGACTCAAAACAATACTTTGATCCTAAATTATCTAGAAAGGAGAGCTGAAATAATTATAACCTAGCTGCTTACATATGCTGTCATCTTTAATATTTATATGTTTAAGATACAACTTGCCTTTTGGTTCTGAATACATAATTTCCTTACACCTGAAATGTACGTTTATTTATAGTTCAATATGATTTCAATTTCAGTAGGGTAAAATTTTTGTTTGTTTCCAGCCTAATATGAATATATTCAATATATTTTACCCACAGTTTATGTATGTTATAGAAAGAACATGTATGGGATTTAAGGCATTTTAATGTATTAAACGAGAAAGAGAAAAAAATACCCTCTGTTAGAAATCATTCCTTACTGTCCCATGCTTTCCATCACTGCATTCTTTTAAATTTGGCTGTAAGAACACCCGTATTTACTTTCAGTTCTCATGGCTCCTGAGTGCTTACCTTGGGTCAGTGTGAATGAGCCTCTTAAAGAAGTAAGTCTATGTAATTTCTACTGCCCTGCTGTGCTAGAATTTGCTACTGCCTGGGAGTGGTGTGGAGGCTGAGGGGGGATGGAAGTGACAGGGGGAGGAACAGAGGAGATCTAAGGGGTGAGGGAGTGATATGCCTCTCAAACTTCAAACTGCAAGCAATCTCTGTCTTCTTAATTATCTTGAGTTCCTTATGCACACAAAGCTAGAACTTCACCCTTTCTCCTCTAAAGCAAACATTTTTAATCCAATCACAGGGTTATATTATCCAGATGTTTGAGACCTTGAGAAGTTATTCATGTATTTGCTTTAAAATTAAACATATTTCTCTCAAATCGCACTTTGAACACAGACTGAGTGCCCGTCTAAAGGGCTCCCATAACCAGACAAGCTTCATACTTGGTTAAATGTTTAATTTTTACAACTGATACGCCTTGTCCACAGTACTGATAAGGCTTTTGGGAAAAAAAAAAATGATAGAACTACCATCACCACCAACAACAAAAAAATCATTGTAAAGAAAGAAAGTAACAAGATAAGTAAGGTATGTAGCTGCCCAATTAGCTATTATATTCTCACTGGACATTCGCTCCCCCATTATAGTTTACAAAGTGAAGAATGTAGTAGGGTGGTCCCTACTGAAACTGGAAAAATAGATTCAGCCACATTAAATGATTCAGACTTCAGGGTGTCAGCCTGCATGTCAAGCTCTTCAGTGATAGCTAAATTTTACAGAAAATAACCTAACACCCGAGGTAGTCTCACAATCAGCTTTGAAAAGGTTTCCAAATAAAAATCCTAGCAACAGAAAGCGTGACCTCCAGAAGTCTTAAGTTTGAAACTGAAGGCTGCCAAGAGATGAGCAAACCTATGAGGCTAGGTATACGTACATGACTAATTCTTGCCAACTGGAGGAGCCAGAAAAGATAGCACTGTTAGGCCGAAGAGAGGATTTTAAACTTGATCCTGGAAGCTGCTGACAACCACTGGAGTTCCCTTTGGTTTGGAACACCACTGGGGAATGACTAAAGTTTAAATTGCCAACCACCCTCGGCTCATGCTTATATACTAATTATATACACCCCAACTGTGGCCCAATTGCTGCAGTGGTGAAAGCCACACAAAATAAGGTAAAATGAGGTATGAAATATGTTTCCTAACCATGGGGAAAATAATCTTGTCAACTACAAGATTTAATTCACTGTAGCCTCATCATCTGTAATACATGATGACATCCTGGCTCAGCGGCCAGCTACTGATATTAATTATTCGGACTTGATTGGGGTTAACTGCTTTTGCTTAAGGTTTGAGAATTCTCTAATTTCAGCTGTCTCCATGATTCAGGGCTCTAACTACTTATTAGAAATGACGGGATGTGCTAAATATGACTCTAGAGAAACTCAAGGTGTTTTATTAGAAAGAATTATCCTTTCCAGTATATCGACAAATGGAATGCCCTTAATTTTTTTTTTTAATATATGAAATTTATTGTCAAATTGGTTTCCATACAACACCCAGTGCTCATCCCAAAAGGTGCCCTCCTCAATACCTATCACCCACCCTCCCCTCCCTCCCACCCCCCCTCAACCCTCAGTTTGTTCTCAGTTTTTAACAGTCTCTTATGCTTTGGCTCTCTCCCACTCGAACCTCTTTTTTTTTTTTTCCTTCCCCTCCCCCATGGGTTTCTGTTAAGTTTCTCAGGATCCACATAAGAGTGAAACCATATGGTATCTGTCTTTCTCTGTATGGCTTATTTCACTTAGCATCACAATCTCCAGTTCCATCCACGTTGCTACAAAAGGCCATATTTCATTCTTTCTCATTTCCACGTAGTATTCCATTGTGTATATAAACCACAATTTCTTTATCCATTCATCAGTTGATGGACATTTAGGCTCTTTCCATAATTTGGCTATTGTTGAGAGTGCTGCTATAAACATTGGGGTACGAGTGCCCCTATGCATCAGTACTCCTGTATCCCTTGGGTCAATTCCTAGCAGTGCTATTGCTGGGTCCTAGGGTAGGTCTATTTTTAATTTTCTGAGGAACCTCCACACTGCTTTCCAGAGCGGCTGCACCAATTTGGGAATGCCCCTAAATTTATATTTGAAGGACTTCCTCTCATTTGGTTCCAACCCATATCTGTGCTAATGTAAAGGCAATAGATTTCCGGTATTTTTGAAACTATATTATCAGCTACGAATGTAATGTAATGGCTCCCCCTGCGTTTTGATGGGTAGCCCAGATAAGATGGCATTATTATTATTTTAAAAAACACCCTATCACAGGGTGTTTTTTTTAATTTTTATTTATTTTAAATTTATTTTTTAATATTTATTTATTTTTGAGAGAGACAGAGACAGAATGCGAGTAGGTTAGGGGCAGAGAGAGAGGGAGACACAGAATCCGAAGCAGGCTCCAGGCTCTGAGCTGGCAGCACAGAGCCCGACGCGGGGCTCGAACTCATGAGCTGTGAGATCATGACCTGAGCCAAAGTTACACACTCAACCGACTGAGCCACCCAGGCGCCCCCTATCACAAGGTTTTAATACAGCTCTTTAATGTCTGAAATACCATATTTAATAAATGTCTCAAATATTCGTAAGTTCAGTACAAATCACTACAATTATTTTTTTCACCATTACAACACGTAATAAAATTTATTTCTAGAAACAAATGGATATGATTGAGTTGAGCTGAGTTCAGAGAATAGCAAACAAATAAATACAAGTAAAAGTAAAAAGCTACTTACTGAAAATTATCTCATTACATAAAAAAGACAGTCTATTTTTAAAGTGTTTGGTTGCTCTTTGAGTGTAAGCTTATATATGTATCGAATCGTATATTAAAACTCACAGGTGTTTTGATTTTGTTTTTTTTTACTGTTTATTTATTTTTGAGAGAGAGAGAACAGGTGTTTTGATTTTGTGACAGACTAATCTTATGTACAGTATTATGAAGAGACACTGAAGAGCGAATTAATTTCAACCTCACTTTTCCGGTTAAAATCAAAACTTCAACACAAATCATAAATTTGTTCATTTCCACAGTCCACAGATTTGTCTTCTGAAAATTTTTCAGAAATCTCAAAATGATAATAAACAATGTTTGGCTTCAATATAATCAAGCACATAAAACAAACCCAAGGCCATGAAGATAGACCACTCACATTATCATAAACAGGAAGTATTTCTTTCCGTCATAAAAATATTTTTGTTTCCCAAAGTTGACTAACATATTTTCTTCCCTTGAAAATACCATGGCTTCATTTAAAAACATTTGACAGAAACACTTATTTTCCTAAGATGCTGAATCCCTTTAATTGATTTACATTCCTGATCTCTATTGTTAAATGAGCATGCTTTGTGACGTATCTGGTATATGGATGGACTAAAGATGACCCTTTATGTAGTGTTCTATATTGTTTGCTTCTTCATAGCAGGCTGGGAGCCATTGGCTCAAAGTTCCTTAGCATCAAACTCAAAATTTTACACATCCAGTTGGTTTAAATATGGCCCAAATACAGAGGTTTTAAGTCATTTAGAGCCTGTCTGTTCCACCTCAAGAAACTATATCAAACATTTGCTAGCCATTGGGAAGGTAAACCTGAGCTATAAAAGACCCCATTGCCTTTGGAGCTCTCTGACCCACAGTTGCCCCATCTTGTACAGCAGTGACTTGATAATTATACGCGTTATAAAATGTTCACCACGATAAGTGCAGTTACCATCTGTCGTCATATAAAGTTATTACATTATTATTGACTATATTCTCTTTACTGTCCCCTTCATCCTTGTGTCTTATTTATTTTATAATAGGACCTTTATACCTCTTACTCCTCTTTACCTATTTCACCTGTTACCCCCCACCACCTCCCCTCTAGCAAGCACCATTTTGTACTCTGTGAGTCTGTTTTTGCTTTTGCTTGCTTATTTGTTTGTTCATTTCTTTTTTTTAGATACTAAATATAAGTGAAATCATATGGTATTTATCTTTCTCTGTATGACTTATTTCACTTAGCATAATGCCCGGTAGGTGTATCTATTTGGTTGTGAATGGCAAAATTCCATTTTTTATGGCTGATTAATAGTCTATCATATATCAGAATATATTACATATGGGTATATGTTATATATATGTATATGTGTATATATATATATATGTATATGTATATGTATATGTATATGTATATGTATATGTATATATGTAACGCATACACATACCACATCTTTTTTATCCATTCATCTATCAATGAACACTTAGGTTGTTTCCATATCTTGGCTATTATAAATAATGCTGCAATAAAACAGGGGTGAAAAAATTTTTAATTAGCATTTTTATTTTCTTCAGGGAAATACTCAGAAATGGAATTGTTGGGTCATATGGCATTTCTATTTTTAATTATTTGAGGAATTTTCATACTATTTTCCATAGTGATTTCACCAACTTATATTCCTACCAACAGTGCACAAGTTTCCTTTCTGCCACATCCCCGCTAACACTTGTCATTTCTTGTCTTTTTGATTCTAGCCATTCTGATTTGATTCTAGCCATTCCCTGATGGTTAGTGATGTTGAGCATCTTTTAACATGTCTGTTGTTCATCTGTATGTCTTATTTGGAACAATGTCTATTCAAGTTCTCTGCCCAGATTATTAGCTGATTATTATCTGAATCAGATTATTTGGAGTTTTTGGTGCTGAGTTTGAGTTTTTTATATATTTTGGTTATTAGCCTTTTATTGGATTTATCATTTGCAAACGTTTTTTGCCCAATAAGTAGGTTGCCTTTTCATTTTGTTAATGGTTTTCTTCACTGTGCAAAGTTTTTCAGTTTGATGTAGTCCCAGTAGTTGATCTTGCTTTTGTTTTCTTTACCTACTGAGGCATATCTTGAAAAATATTGCCCAGTCTTTCCAACATCATTTCTTGAAAAGGCTGTCTTTTCCCCCATTGTATATTCTTGCCTTTTTCTTTCCCTTCTGAGTAGTAACCTTCAGAAGGTCTCATGCTATGAGGGACATCTCCCATAAGCAAACCTGTCCAAGTATGGCCCAAATAGAGCTTGTTGTATCCTAGTGCCACATTATGGTCATATATTTTTCCTTCATTGGATGAGGAACCTCTTGAACTCACTAAATACTTTCAGACAAACAAAAAAATCAACAACTAAAATGCTGAACATAAATTGAAATTCTGAGGCCCTATATGATCAGTTTGATTATTTATATTTAAACATTTTTCTGTTTGTCCTTCTGGTATGATCTGGAAAAGATAAATGGTCAGATAGACCCCAGTGATCTGAAAGAATACAGACATAGCTTATGTTATTTCAGTTTTCCTTATTGCACTTCACAGATGCTGCATTTTCTACAAATGGAAGGTTTGTGGCAACCCCTGTGGAGCAAGTCTAGCACCGCCATTTTTCTAACAGCATTTACTCACCTTTTATCTCCGTGTCACATTTTGGTAATTCTATATTTGAAACTTTTTCATTATTAGAATATTTGTTATGGTGATCTGTGATCAGTGAGAGTTGGTGCCACTAATGCAATTGTTTGGTGGCACCATGAAAGCACCCACATGAGATGGCAAAGTGTTCTGACTGCTCAGCTGACTGGCTGTTCCACCATCTCTCTCTTTGTCCTTAGGCCTCACTGTTCCCTGAGATACAACAATGTTTAAATTAGGCAAATTAACAACCCTACACTGTCTTTTCAGTGTTTGAGTGAAAGGAAGAGCCACAGGTCTCTCACTTCTAATCAAAAGCTAAAAATGATTAAGCTAAGTGCGGAAGGCATGAAAGCCAAGATAGGCCATAGGGCAGGCCTCTCATATCAAATAGCCAAGCTGTGGATGCAAAGGAGATGTTCTTAAAGGAAATGAAAAGTGCTACGGCACTGAACTCACAAATGAGAAGAAAAACAAAACAGCCTTATTGCTGATATGGAGAAAGTTTGAGTGGTTTGAATAGAAGATTAAACCAGCCACAACATTCCCTTAAGCAAAATCCTAATCCAGAGCATGGCCCTAATTCTCTCCATTTCTATGAAGGCTGAGATAAGAAGCTGCAAAAGAAAAGTTTGAAGCTAGGAAAGGTTGGTTCATGAGGTTTAAGGAAAGAAGCTGGCTCCATCACATCAAAGTTCAAGATGAAGCAGCAAATGCTGATGGAGAAGCTGCAGCAAGTTCTCCAGAAGGTCCACCTGAGATAATTCATGAAGGTGGCTACACCAACCAACAGATTTCCAGTGTAGATGAAACAGTCTTCTACAGGAAGAAGATTATTATCTAGGACTTTCATAGCTAGAGAGGCGACGTCAATGCTTGGGTCCCAAACTTCAAAGGACCAGCTGATTTTATTGTTACAGGCTAATACAGCTGGTAACTTTAAGTTGCAGCCAATGCACATTGGCCATTCTGAAAATGCTAGGGCCTTTACGAATATCTCTACCTGCACTGAATCAATGGAACAACCTTTATTTACAATAGGATTTACTGAATTTTAAGCCCACTGTTGCAATCTACTGCTCAGGAGAGAAGATTCCA
Organism: Panthera uncia; assembly: GCF_023721935.1. Classification (NCBI taxonomy): domain Eukaryota; kingdom Metazoa; phylum Chordata; class Mammalia; order Carnivora; family Felidae; genus Panthera; species Panthera uncia. The sequence continues at coordinate 130,876,940 of NC_064811.1, read as the reverse complement.
TTCAAAATATGACTGATCATTGGCACTGGTCACCCAAGAGCTGTGGTGAAAATGTACAATGAAATTAATGTGTCTGCATGCCTGCTAACACAACATCCACCCTGTGGTCCAGTGGATCAAGGCGTAATTTTGAGTTTCAGGTATTATTATTTAAGAAATACATTTTGTAATGCTCTACATGCCACAGGTAGTGATCCCTTCGATTAAAAATAAATTGAAAAGCTTCTGGAAAGGATTCACCATGAGATGTCATTAAAAACATCTGTGATTCATGGGAAGAGGTGAAATGTCAACATTAGCAGAAGTTTGCAAGAAGTTGATTCCCAAACTCACGGACGACTTTGAAGGGTTCAAGACTTCAGTATAGGAAGCAACTGCAGCTGCAGTGGAAATAAGAAGAAACTAGAAGTGGAGCCTGAACATGTGACTGAATTGCTGCCATCTCATGATAAAACTTAAACAGATGAGGAGTTGCTTCTCATGAATGAGTAAAGAAAGTGGTTTCTTGGGAAAGAATATGCTCCTGGTGATTGTTGAAATGATAACAAAGGATTTAGAATGTTACATAAACTTGGGGCGCCTGGGTGGCTCAGTCGGTTAAGTGTCCGACTTCAGCTCACGTCACGATCTCGCGGTCCGTGAGTTCGAGCCCCGCGTCAGGCTCTGGGTTGATGGCTCGGAGCCTGGAGCCTGCTTCCCATTCTGTGTCTCCCTCTCTCTCTGCTCCTCCCCCATTCATGCTCTGTCTCTCTCTGTCCCAAAAATAAAATAAACGTTAAAAAAAAAATTTAAATAGAATGTTACACAAACTTAGTTGATAAAGCATGGGCAGCTTTTGAGAGGACCGACTTCAATTTTGAAGGAAGTTCTACTGTGGGTTAAATGCTATCAAACATCATTACATGCTACAGAGAAATTGTTCATGAAAGAAAGAGTCAATGGATATGGCAAAATTCATTTTTGTCTTATTTTAAGAAATTGCTGCAGGGGTGCCTGGGTGGCTCAGTCGGTTAAGCGTCCGACTCCTGATTTCAGCTCAGGTCATGATCTTATGGTTCCTGAGATCAAACACTACATTGGGTTCTGTGCTTATGGTGCGGAGCCCACTTGGGATTCTCTCTCTCACTCTCTCCCTGCTCCTTCCTCACTCAATATCTCTTTCTGAAAATAAATAAATAAACTTAAAAAAAATAAATTGCTACAGTCACTTCAGCCTTTAGTAACTACCACCTATCAACATTGAGGCAAGACCCTCCACAAGCAAAAAGATTACAATTTGCTGAAAGCTGAGATGACGGTTAACATTTTTTAGCCATAATTTTTAGACAGAAAGTGGTTTTTTAGACATAATGCTATTACACACTTAATAGACTGCAGTATAGTGTAAACATACTTTCATATGCACTGCGAAACTAAAAATCTCAAGTGACCCTCTTTATTGTGACATTCACTTTATTGTGGTGATCTGGAAATGAACCCACAATATCTCTGAAGGTATGCCTGTATACTAATACATATCTTTTTCCTCCATGGGCCCTGCTTTTTTTTTCCCTAACCAACTTTCCCCCCACAGTTTTGAAGAAAAAGGCAAACATTTATTTTTCTCCATATAATTCTTCCCCATTGACTTTCAATAATATTGCATGAAATATTATGTACTTGAATGACAGGCTGAAGTAAAACATTCATGTGCATTATTTTGCATTTTTTACTATAGCTAAAGCATTTCAGGGACGCCTGGTTGGCTCAGTCAGTTAAGGTCCACCTTCAGCTCAGGTCCTCATCTCACGGTTTGTGGGTTCGAGCCCCACATAGGTTTCTGTGCTGACAGCTCAGAGCCTGGAGCCTGCTTCAGATTCTGCGTCTCCCTCTCTATTTGCCCCTCCCCTGTTTGCATTCTGTCTCTTTCTGTCCAAAATAAATAAGTATTCAATTTAAAGCATTTCATATAGAATTTCACTTTTTGTTCCAGAACACAATTTTAGAACATTTTTTTTTTACGGTGATAAAAGCATATAACATAAAACTGACTGTCTTAGGGGTTCCTAGGTGGCTCAGTTAGTTAAGCATCCAATTCTTGCTTTCAGCTCAAGTCATGATCTCATGGTTTGGCATTGTGAGATTGAGCCCTGTGTCAGGCTCTGAGCTGACAGTACAGAGCCTGTTGGGAGTCTCTCTCTCCCTCTCTCTCTGTGTCTCTCTTTCTCTCTCTCAAAATAAATAAATAAACACTTAAAAAAACTAACCATCTTAACCATTTTTTAAGATAACAGTACAATAGTGTTAACTCTATGCATGTTGATGGGCAGGCTATCTCTGGACTTTTTTAATCTTTCAAAACAGAAACTGTACACTCACCAAACAAAATCTCCATTTTTTCCTCCTCCCCTGACCCTGGCAACCACCATTTTACTTTCTGTTTCTAATAGTTTGACTACCTTCGATACCTTACATAAGTGGAAGCATGCGGTATTTGTCTTTGTGACTGACTTATTTCACTTAGCATCATATCCTCAATTCATCAATGTTGCAGCGCATGACAGAAATTCTTTCTTTTTTTAAAGGATGAATAATATTCCACTATATACATGTATGTAATATATAATATATATACATATAAAATAATATGTATGTATATATGTATATACATGTATGTATAACATATAATTATATATATTGTATATATATACAATATACATAATACAATAATATATAATATAATATAACATAATACAATAATACATAATACAATAATAATAATACAGTACAATACAATAATAATACAGTAGTATATAATATATTAACATAATATAATATATATAGTTATACGTGAAATATATAATATACATAATTCTTAAAAGTCTATTCATCCATCAAAGACATTTAGGATATTTCCACCTCTTAGCTATAAATAATGCTGCAATGAACACGGGAATACAAATATCTCTTCAAGATGCTATTTCAATTATTTTGTTAAATATCTAGAAGTTGGATTGCTGAAATGTGTTAGTTATTTTATTTTATTTTTTTAATTTTAGGGAGAAAGAGTGAGAGGGCATGAGTTGGGGAGAAGGGCAGAGAGAGAGAATCTCAAGCAGGCTCCTCACTCAGTGCACAGCCCAACATGGGGCTCAATTCCATGACCCTGGGATCACAACCTGAGCCAAAATTAAGAGTCGGATGCTCAACCAAGCGAGCCATTCAGGCACTCCTGAAATGTGTTAGACTTCTTTTAATTTTTATTTTTTGAGAAAGATCATACTGTTTTACGTAATAGGCTGCACCAGTTTACATTCCCACCAATAGTTCCAATCTCTCCACGTACACACCAGTACTTGTTATTTTTTAACTTCATTTTTAAACTTCAAATATTTAAAACTTTAAATATTTTTAAACTTCATTTGAATTTTTATAGTGACCATCCTGATCAATGTGAGGTGATATCTCATTGTTCTTTTGATTTGCATATGCTTGATGATGAATGACGTTGGACATCTTCTCCTACGTATGTTAGCCATTTGTATATCATCTTTGGAGAAATTATTCAAGTCTTTTGTTATGTCTTAATTAGGTTACTTGTTTTATTGCTATTGATTTGTAGGAGTTCTGTATATATTCTGGCTATTAACCCCTTATCAGATATATCATTTGCAAATATTTCCTCCCATTCTGTAGGTTATCTTTTCACTCTGTTGCGAGTTTCCTTGGGGCTCCTTGGTGGCTCAGTTGGTTAAGCGTCTGACTCGGCCCAGGTCTCAATCTCCCAGTTCATGGGATGGGGCCCCGCATCAGGCTATGTGCTGACAGCTCAGAGCCTCGAGCCTGCTTCAGATTCTGTGTCTCCCTCTCTCTCTGCTCCTCCCCTCTCTCATGCACTCTCTCTATCTTTCTAAAAATAAATAAACATTAAAACATTTAAAAATAACTTTCCTTTACTGTGCAGAAGCATTTTAGTTTGATGGAGTCCCATTTACCTATTTTTGCTTTCATTGCTTGTGCATTTGGTATCATATTCAAGAAAGTATTGACAAATCTAATGTAGTGAAGATTTTCTCCTACGTCTTCTAGGAGTTTTGTAATTTGAGGTCTTAATGTTTAGGTCTTTAATCCATTTTGACTTATTTTTTTTTGTGTGTATAATGTAATGTAAAGGTCCAGCTTCAATGCTTTTACATGTGGATATCCAGTTTTCCCAGCACCATTTATTGAAGGCTGTTCTTTTCTCCATTATGTAGCCTTGGCACACTTGTGAAAGGTCAGTTGACCAGATGTCTAAGGGTTTATTTCTGGGCTTTCTATTCTGTTTCATTGGTCTATATGCTTGACTTTCTGCCAGTAGCATATTGTTTTTATTACTGTGGCTTTATAATATGTTTTAAAATCAGGGAGCATGAGGCCTCCAACTTTTTCTTTCACAAGAAGATCATAAGTCTTTTATGATCCCATGTGAATTTTGGAATGTTTCTTCTGTTTGTTCAAAAAATGCTGTAAGGATTTTGAGAAGGCTTGCATTGTATCAATAGCTTGCTTTGAGTAGTATGGGCACTTTTAACACTAAGTATTCCTGTCCATGAACACAGGATGCTTTTTCCTTTATTTGTATCTTCAATATCTTTCAGCAATTTTTATAGTACTCAGTGCACAAGCGTTTCACCTTCTTGGTTAAGTTTATTCTTAAGTATTCTATCCTTTTTGATGCTATTGTAAATGGGAATGTTTTCTTAATTTCCTTTTCAGGTTGTTCATTGTTAATGTGCAGAAACACAATTGATCTTTGGGTGTCAATTTTTGTATTCTATAACTCTGATGAACTTGCTTTTTAGACCTAAGTTTTTTGTGGAATCTTCAGGGTTTTCTACATATAAAATTATGTTATCTGTCAAGATAACTTTACTTCTTTCTAATTTGGATGTCTTCTATTTCGTTCCTTGTCTAATTGCTCAAGCTAGGACTTCCAGTGCAAGCTCAGAACTTCTTTTTTTTAACAAGTTTAGAACTTTTAAGAGCAGATAATGTTCTTTTTTTATAGTGTGATGATACCACTCTTACCTGCTAGTGGGTGTGAGCTTTGAGTTACTTTTCCACTTTAAGGGATTCATAGTCACTGATCAGTGACAAACTAACCAAGTCCCTTTGAGACTAATGATAATAATATTATTAATTCACTATTTTTATTTTATAGATTGACACTTCTTATGTAATTTCATTTTTCTCAGTGACCTGACTTTTCAAAATTGGGGTATTACTGTTTGGGGTATTACAAAAACAACCACAAAAATAATTGGGGTATTACTGATGAAAACTAATTGTACCAAAGCAATTAATAAGACTTCTGCTACTGTTAAACATGGACAATAAAATGTAAAATAGAAATATTACTTATCATATGCAATTATAAGAACAAAAAGCTATGAAATTCACTGTAATTTTTTCTTGAGAAATTTTTATAAGCAAAGTCTTTGAATATCCCACAGCCCTCATGTTCAATATGCAACTATCATATACTAATTAATCTCAGAATAACTTTTTTTGAGTGATAGAGTGACCTTGTTAGACAGGCCAGCAAAGAGAAATATAGCTTTTGTTACTGGAATTTTTTTTTTTTTACTTTTTCATCGTAGTTCATCAGATTTGACTTGACGTGAAATGAAATTCCTTGCAGGTTTGGATTTTTTTCTCTCTCCTCCATATACACCTGTCCATTTAAGATGATTTAAAAATTGCTGATGTGCAGTAATTTATTTGACATTGGCCAGAGAAACATTTTTCTGGGTAAGTCCCCTGAGGCAAGGGAAATAAAAGCAAAATAAACAACTGGGACCAAAACAAAATAAAAAGCTTTTGCGAAGCAAAAGAAATCACCAATAAAACAAAAAGGCAACCTACTGATTGGAAGAAGATATTTGCAAATGATACATCCAATAAAGTCTTAATATTCAAAATATATACAGAACTTATACAACTCGATACAAAAACCTTAAATAATCTGACTAAAAAATGGACAGAGGACCTGAATAGACATTTTTCCAAAGAACACATACAGATGGTCAATAGACACATGAAAAGATGTTCAACACCATTAATCATCAGGGAAATTCAAATTAAAACCACAATGAGATATCACTCTACACCTATCAGAATGGCTAATATAGGGGCGCCTGGGTGGCTCAGTTGGTTAACCATCCGACTTCGGCTCAGGTCACGATCTCACAGTCCGTGAGTTCGAGCCCCGCGTCGGGCTCTGGGCCGATGGCTCAGAGCCTGGAGCCTGCTTCCGATTCTGTGTCTCCCTCTCTCTCTCTGCCCCTCCCCCGTTCATGCTCTGTCTCTCTCTGTCTCAAAAATAAGTAAATATTAAAAAAAAATTTTTTTTTAAAAAGAATGGCTAAAATAAAAAACAAACAAACAAACAAAAAAAAAAACCCAAGACATAACAATGTTATTCTGTAGAGAAAGAATGTAGAGAAAAAGGAAGCCTTGTATTCTCTTGGTGGGAATGCAAATCAGTGTAGTCATTGTGGAAAACAGTATGGAGATTCCTCAAAAAAATTAAAAATAGGGGCTTCTGGGTGGCTCAGTTGGTTAAGTGTCCAACTTTGGCTCAGGTCATGATCTCATCGTTCATGAGATTGGGACCCATATCAGGTTATGTGCTGACAGCTCAGAGCCTGGAGCCTGCTTCGGATTCTGTGTCTCCCTCTCTCTCTGCCCCTCCCCTGCTCATTCACTGTCTCTCTCAGTCTCTCAAAAATAAATAAACATTAATTTTTTTTAATTAAAAAAATAATTCCATATGATTCAGTAATTCCACTATTGGATATTTGCACAAAGAAAATGAAAGCACTATTTCTAAAAGATAAATGCACTCCTATGCTTACTGAAGCATTATTGCAATAGTCACTATATGGAAGCAACCAAAGTGTACATTACCTACTTAGATGAATGGAAGAGAAGAAGTGGTATACAATGGAATATTATTCAGCCATAAAAAAGAATGAAATTTGGCCATTTGTAACAGCAAGGGTGGGGTAGATGGTATAATGATAAGTGAAATAAATCAGACAGAGGCATAAAAATACCATATATCTTACTAATATGTGGATACCATATATCCACTAATATGTGGAATATATCTTACTAACATGTGGAAACAAACCAAATAAAAAAGGAGACAAACAACAACCAAAAACAACCACAAAAATAGACTCTTAAATACAGACAACAAATTGGTGGTGGCCAGAGGGGAGGTAAGTGGGATGAAATAGATAAGGGGGATTAAAATATAAAACTTCCAGTTATAAAATCAGGCATAAAGATGAAAAGTAGAGCATAGAGAATATAGTCAATAAGATTATAATGATGTTGTTTTGTGACAAATGGTGACTACCTTTATCGTGGTGAGCACTGAGTAATATATAGTTAATTGAATCATTATGTTGTACACCTGAAACTAATATAGCATTGCATATTAATTATACTTCACTTAAAAAATAAATAAGAATGAAAATACCTAATTTGTACATAATACCATATGAGCTAAATTAACTCATCCCTTTCCAAGTAAATCTCTTTTTAATAAATATGTTGAAATGTCTCATTTTCAATCATTTTTGCAGTTACTGCTGCTATTGATTTATTTTTTTCAAACAAAATTGGTTGAAGATTTCTTGGATGGAGAAAATTGTGCTGAGTACTGAGATAAAAAAAATGTGAATGCAAAGACCTCATAACCAAATCTGGTAACAGAACATCAACCTTGAGTTAAATACATTGTCAAAACACATATAATAAGAGGCTTGATGTCTTAATTTTCTCTCTCTGTCTTTCAGTTCACAGATCCTCTTTCCGCTCTATGAAATGCTCTTTGCCATCATTCATCATTATATTTACTACAACTCATCCTTTGAATTTCTGCTCAGATGAAATTTCCATTAGGCAGCTTTTATCCCTCTTTCCAAAGTAAAGGGAGAGTACTCCTACAGCGACTTGTTGTTACATATCATAGCACTACTCAAATTAGTTTTATTGTGTGTTTGTCTTACCACTAGACTAAATTTTTTTAATGTGGTTCATAACGTTTCTTTGTGTATTCTCAACCTAGCCCGACCATAGAAAGTGCTTAAGGATGGTTAAGTGCATCCGTGGAACAAGAAGCCTGACAGCGTTATGGGAACACACAAAAACAGTTAATTATTCTGTTGGAGGAGGCATGGAGATTAGTCAGGACAGCTTCCTGGTAGTGATGACATTTGAGCCAGACCTTTTAGAGAAGGAAGTAGAAGGAAAAGGGTATGTCTGGAAACAAATAACTTTTGGATCAGTTACACGGATTAGAAATTACAGAGTTCTAGAAATCTGTCTACACTGTTTTAAATAACGGCGTTCTTTTACTCTGTCTTCTCTTTAAAATCTTTCTTGTACTCTTTGGATGTATTTACATACTGTGTTTTTATAATCCACTATATAATTTGACTCAAAATTCTTCTCTGTTTTCTCTTCTACTCACTGTATGATTTTCAGTGAAAGGGAATTTGTAATACGCTGGACAAAATAATTTACTGCCATTTAAAATAACCTAGAAAATGGTTCCTAGCTAGAGATAGATACTAGGAGAATTTCACCGCGGAACTCTTGGCATCGTCAGTTACTGAGCCTGAATGCTGGTGTCCTCTCCATGTTCCTCCACACTGGGCTGTCATTGGCATAGATTTTTAACTTGCTACTTCAAAGAAAAACTATTTAGATTTAGATTGTACAGTGCTCTAGAAGCTCACGTATATATGGCATTCTTACCATCAAGAGCTAAAACTGTAACTCCCCCCACCTCCCACCCACCACCCTCCTTAAGTGCAACAGGTGTCATTCCAGGAGAAAAGGTCTCATAACAGATCTGTGCGTGGGAATTTAATCAGATATGTCTGCAAAGTGGAAGGAGATTTGATGTCCTCAATATAATTACAGTGGTGATGGGCTCCAAGCACTATCCTTGCCACATTAATCCAGAATTTTTCCTAGTAGATTTTTGAATGGAAACGTGATCGTAAATGGGGCTGCTGTGATTTGCATGTATGCCTATTGGACAGGAGATATGAGGGAGTGGGGAGGAGGGTGAGTGAAAGGATAACTAAGTCAGAAAAATATTGAAATATACAAATGTCAGGAAATTTTGGTTCCTCAGTGCCAAAGGGAGGGGCTGCCACTGACCTCATGAGACTTGAGCCCTTTCATTCTCTGTATTCTTTTCCTTCTTTTATTTTACTAGACTACACTGTGACTTTTAATTTATTCATATCTTATGAGGATTTAATGGGTTTATCATTGAACTTAATATAATAATCCATCTGACATATTATTGGTATATTTAATATTGGCCAGGATGAGAACAGGGAAAAATATTTTCATCTGGAATTTTCAGATACATTAAAAAAAAAACTTAATGCTAAGGTAAATTGGCTTATAGCTTTTACATATTGAACAGGTTAAGTCCCTCTTGCCATAATTTTTGCTACTGTGTATCACTTGGAAATTACTTGAGGGTTCTGCTTAATAGCTTTTTTTTCTTATAATTTCACTGGGGAGTACTTTTATTTGGTGGCAGTATGTTAACAGGATTACCTTACAGATTGTGTGAGATAATCAATGTGAAAAGAACTTTACAAATTGTAACTTTCAGGAAGATGGCACCAAAAACGAAGAAGGAAGCCTCTGCCCCTCCCAAAGCCGAAGTCAAAGCAAAGGCTTTGAAGGCCAAAAAAGCAGTGCTGAAAGGCATCCACAGTCATAAAACAACAAAAAGATCTACATTCTGATGGCCCAAGACACTGCGTCTCCTAAGGTAGCCCAAATATCCTCAAAAGAGCACCCCCAGGAGAAACAAGCTTGACCCCTATGCCATCATAGTGAAACAATTTTTTATCCTTTTATATCACAAGCTTGGCATGTCTTATTAACATCTTCCTACACGTAGCCAAGAGAAGAAACAGACTGTGATAAGAATGTATTTGAATGTAGAGGCGCCTGGGTGGCTCTGTCGGTTAAGCATCCGACTTCAGCTCAGGTCATGATCACTCAGTTCATGAGTTTGAGCCCCAGATCGGGCTCTGCTGACAGCTCGGAGCCGGGAGCCTGCTTTGGGTTCTGTGTCTCCCTCTCTCTCTGCCCCTCCCCTGATTGTGCTCTGTCTCTCTCTCTCTCAAAAATAAATAAAAATTAAAAAAAAGAATGTATTTGAATGTGTTTGTGTCTGATATTATCTTATTGTACATAAAGAAATTAAGATATTTATTATTACACCTTATATATAATTTATTCAGTGGAAGTCAGTGAAAAGTCTTCTGAGAAAACAAGGTGCCGTTAAAATGCCAGGATAGGAGCAGTGGTGTGATAGCGCCTTAGACTGGTCTAAGACCATGGCTTTGAGTCCTGAGTCTACTATTTATTAGCTTCATGACCTTGAGTATATGAGCTACATCATCATTTGATTTGCATGTGTTTGGAATAGAACAATGCAAGCTTACTTCTTCACATTGATATAAGGATATGAAGATGCTTTTGGTAACTTTTTTTTTTTTTTACATTTTTGTGTGTTCTGCCTTGTTTTCTTTAGAAAATCTTGTTTTGCTGTGTGATTCCCACCTATCTGATAGGAAGATTTACTGAGGACTCCAGAGGCAATCTGCACATGAAATATCAGTAAGGGTTATTATTTTCATGGTAGGTATCTCAGAGTGTTGGAGAAAGTGCCTTAAAAATGGCACTATTATTACTTTAATCCACTGAACTCCCCTTATATAGTCCTTATCTCCTTACACAACAGTATGGTAAAAGCTATTTCAGAAAGTTGTTTATTTCACCACGAGATCTTGTCAAATATTTCTACATGTAAAAGGCTTTCTGTTATTTTCTTTTTTAAGTTTTTATTTATCTAAGTAATCTCTTCACCCTACATGGGGGTTGAACTCACAACCCTGAGATCAAGAGTCACATGCTCCCCCGACTACTGAGTCAGCCATGAAGAAAATAGAAGACAACACACTCGTGTTTATTATGGTTGCCAAGGCCAACAGGCGCCAAATTAAACAGATTGTGAAGAAGCTCTATGACATTGATGTGGCCAAGGTCAACACTCTGAGGAGGCCTGATGGAGAAAAGAAGGCATATCTTCATCTGGTTCCTGACTATGATGCTTTAGATGTTGCCAATAAAATTGGGGTCATCTAAACGGAGTCCCGCTGGCTAAATCTAAATATAAATTTTTTCACCATTAAAAAAAAAAAAAAGATTATAATGTTGGGGCACTTCAGTGGCTCAGTTGGTTAAATGACCCATTCTTGATTTCTGCTCAGGTCATGATCTCATGGTTTGTTAGATTGAGCCCTGCGTGGAGCTCTGCACTGACAGCATGGAAACTGCTTGGGATTCTCTCTCTCCCTCTCTCTTGAAAATGATTAATTAATTTTGTTTTCCTTTTGTTTTCAGTCTCACCAAAAATCTCAGCTAACAAAGAAAAAGATATGCTGTAAAATAATATTTAGTTGGACTTTTGATTGGAGTTGTATGTATACCTTGGTTTGAGGAGAATTGATGCATTTGAAAAATCAATTTATCTTCAGGAACAAGATATGTGATTTTAATTATTCGTGTCTCATTTTATATTCTACAATAAACTTCAAGAGAGTGTTTGTTACATGCTGAATCTTTTTCCCCTGAAATTCACATGTTGAATCTTCAACCCCCAATGTGATGATATTTGGATATAGGACCTTTAAGGAGAAAATTAAGGTTAAATGAGGTCAGAAATGTGGGGCCCTAATCTAATAGAATTGGTATGCTTATAAGAAGAGGAAGTATTCTCTTTGTTCTTTTTCTCTCTCTTTGCATAGATGAGACATGGAAAGACCATATGAAGAAATAGTAGGTGAACCACCTAGAAGCCAGGAAGAGAGTTCTTACCAGAAACGGATTCAGCTGGAACTTTGCTCTTGGATCTCTAGCCTCCAGAATTATGAGAAAATAAATTTCTATTGTTTGAGCCACCCAGTCTATGTTTTATTTTGTTGTGGCAAACCAAACAGACTACGGCAATGTTTTTAAATTGGTTGTATTTCTTATAAAATTCTGCTTCATTCTTGAAAATAATGATAATGCAAATAATGATAAATCCAAATTTTTAAAAAATTTTTACTCTCCTTATTTGAAGTTAGCTATTATCACTGCAGTTTATTAAACAATGATAGAAAATAGTCGTAATGTTTCTTCTCATAGGAATGCAGTATTATTTCATCAGTGAGCCTAATATTGTCTATAATGATTTGAAGTGTTCTTTATTATATTAGTGAAGTGATAATTATCCAATATGTATAAAAACCCTATTGTTTTGCCCATAATTTATAGCCTGATATATCAAGATCTCAAATTTAGACTCCTCTCCACCTTCAGACACACTTTAATAAAATTGGCTGTTGATATTTCCACTTGGATATCTTACAAATATTCAAATTCACTATGTGTCAGGCGTCTCGAAATCAGCATGTCTAGAACTTAATGTGTCCTCTCCCTCTTCCCACCCCCTACTTATAGTCTATGACTTATCTCAGCCAAATGATTTACCTAGTAGCCCAGATCATCTGGACACCATATTTGATTCTTCTTTCTCCTTCAAACCCCATTATTTATATCCATGTCCCCTTGAATCTTTTCCCAGGCTTATCTGGAAGGGTGACATAGATTAGGAGTGATTAAAAGTAATCTGAAGAATGAGTAAGTGTTCTCTGGGCATATTAGAGACATTAGGGGAGGAAAACCCAACAACAAGCATGGCTTTCTTACAAATCATCTGGTTCAAACATGAGTTTGTCTTTGAAGACAAGGTTGAGCACAGGAGACCTTGTCCAGTTCAGGATACACATGACTATTGTCTCAGTCTACATCACTGAGCCTCATCTACCTTCTGACTCGGTCTCTGCATTTCTCATTGCCAGCTGCCACAGCAATGCAGTGGTCCAGCAAGTCTGAAGGAGGAAGAGGCACAATGTCCATCAGTTACTTGTCTCAGCAAGGAATACCTTTCTTGCAGCCTCCTCTGAGGCATTGGTGATTTTCAAATGTGTTTCTATGTGCTTAACTAATACCTTCAGCTATAAGGTTGATATCCCTAGTAGGGCTTAACTTGGTTGGTCATCGTGAATCACCAAACATGTTGTGTCATCTACTTACTTTTCCCCTCTAGCCTTCTTATTTTCCCTCTTTCTATCAATTTTTGACAGTTACCACAAAAAGGTTTTTCTCTACAGCTCCTTCCTTCTTTTCTTCCCTCCCTCCCTGCCACTGCCTTTATTCTGTTCCCTCTTTTTTCTCATATTCTGTTTTCTCCATGTCTTTATTTATTCTAGTAACTGAAAACGACAATCTAGTTAATAATTGTAATGCTATCAATCATTTAATTTCATCCACAATGGAAGCAGCACACTTTGCAATGAAATTTGGACATTTACAAGAGCACGCTTATTAGGTCTTAGCACTTAGCTCTTAGCACTTAACACACTTACCAGAGCACTTACCTCTAACTGGAGAGAATCCACAAACAATGACGTGTGCTTTGACCTAAAAGATAGCACCTTCATGCTTAGCTGTTGTTCATGGTCAGCTTTGTCTTTTATCCCTTGAATTTGATAAATTTTGGTGCACTTGGTAAGTAATCACTATCGTATTATCACTGTTTTCAAGCCTCTTACTCTCATTCCTTATTATATTACCTGTCAGACAGTTTAATTTCTACTTCGGATCAGCATAGATACTCTTTGCTCATCATTTGTTACTTAGCTCTCTTGTCCTCTCTAGAAATCTCTAAACTCTTCATTTCTACCTAGTCCCCACATTGGTTTAGGTGCCCCTTTTCTGAATCCATGCAAATATATTTCTTAAAATGCATTATAATGACCAATTTATGTGTCTTTTTCCCAGACTTCACCATGAGAAAATTGAGGGGCAGGGATATTATCTCACTCTTATATTGGGATTCTCAGCCCTTTGAATAAACCCTAGTATGTTATGTTAATAATAGTTTACAATCATCCAGTACTAACTCGGGGCCGGCCCCTGTTAAATCACTTTATATACTGATCATTTCTCACAAAATCACCCTGAGATAAGTACTATTACTCAACAGTTTTACAAATGACCCAGAAAACTTGTATAACTTTCCTAAAGTCACACAGCTTGTAAGCTGCAGAACCAGGATTTAAATCCTGGTGATCTGGATCCAGAGCCTATGCTCTTAACAACCACATTACATTATATCAGTGTCGATGTAGGGCCCTTCTACTTGAGGGTACGCCTTCAGTGTTATTAGACTTGTGGCTAATAACCTACGGTAATGGTTACTTTTAGTACTATAGTAATATAGGTGAATTATTATGGCTTGAAATATTTTCGTGGAGGTGTGGAAATTCAGCCATCTTTTCTAATACTGCTTGCTGTTATGAAAAACTGTTGAATTTAACACAAGTAATTTTTCTCATGGAGCTTATTTTATTCCTATGGCTCCCAAATCAGGAAATTGTAATGACACGAGCGTAATAATACATGTAATGTAAATAGAAATAAATTCTGTAGTTTGGAATAAGCTGATACACAAGGATGCAAGCTGCATAGCATTAAACATTCTCAAGGGTTGGATATTTGTAGGTTAAGAAATTGGTAAAAGGAATATTTTTACTCAGGACCGATATTTAATAATAATAGCAAATAGAATTTATTGAGTGCTTACCAAATCCATTATTGTTCTAAGCACTTTATAAATATTGTATCATTTAATTCACACAGCTGACCTGCCATGTTATAAATATCATTTTTCCTATTTTACATGTAAGGTAACTGAGGCTCAGGGGAGTTTAAGTAACTTTCCCAAAATCATTGAACAAAATGAAATAACTGTTAAAGGAATAAATCACTGGAGAGTTGACAGGCTAAAAAAAACTCTAAATTTTTTTAATTTTTTTTTTAAACTCTAAAATTTACCAATTTTTAGAGTCCATCATGCATTGATAATTATTGCATTTGTGACAGTATGTGATCTTTTTGAAGAGCTTCTCTATATTTGAAAAAATTGACACTTTCTATGAATGAAGCTTCCTCAATATAAAAGGCACACCCAATTTTTCATACCTCATTCCAGTTCTCCACCAATTTTGTCTATATGAGATTTGGATTCTGGAATAAGCAATGGAAGGAAAAATAACGTTGATGGTGCTTCCTTTTTTTTTGGCATGGGGGCTGCATATCTTGCGGATTCCAGGGGTGCTAGGGTGATTTCTAAGTCTAGCAATGATAATGGTCCCGGTGGTTGGAATGAAGTCCAGATCTCAGCATGAAGTATTCAGTGACACCAGGGTCAAGTCTCATCATCAGATCTGTCCCTGGCATGGTTTGGATGCCGCTCCTGAAAGCTAAACCTTAAGTCCATCTCTGCATCCTTTCCTAAGATTCCGGAGTTTCCCACCGTGTTCTGAAAAATCTTTGTCCTGTTTAAAGTGGTCAGAAAGGCTTCTATTGTTTCCAGCTGAAAATCTGCCTGCTACAGGTGCTTTAAAAAATAAACTCAGTCCCTCTGAGCTAAAAAGAATGTGTTAGTATTTTTACATGTTGGAGGTGTTTTTGTTTGTTTTAATGGATACAAGGATAAGATTTTTCTTAACGTTTTAGATTAAACTACAGTTGTTTAAATCATTGCCATCCCATCCCACTGATGATTTTAACTTTCTTTCTTGGGAAAAATTTTCATCCATATTATCTATTTTGTAGATGTAGATGCACGTGCCTAGTGTAGGAACAATGTCTGTTGGTACTTGCTTCTAGTTCCAAATATATTTCCAAATGCATATTTATTTATATATTTTTCTCATAAAAATGACTACACATTTCTTCCAATTCCATCGAGAATAATTGACATCACTGACTGAGACATTCCACGAGAAAGACTCTTATGATGCCACTTCATTGCAGAATAAGAAACCTTTGGAAAGAAATGTACTCCCACCAAATTGATGACAGAAGCAGATAGCAACTCATCTCCTCCAACCACTAAATTGGACCACTAGATAGGGCTCTCCATCATGAAAAAAATACTATGAAAATACTGAAATGAATTCAAATGTTAGGAGCTATTGCTAGAGATAGGTCTATGATCGACTGTTAGGGATAGAAAAAAGCCTGCAGGAAAGAAAATAATAATATCCATAAAGTTTTTTCTCAATTTTGGGGGGAAGACTTTTATAATGACAATGGATTCCCTGGTAATTTTTCAGATAGTTTTATAAAAAAGTAAAATTATTTTTTCTAGGCAAAAATAAATAGGAAAGCGTAAGAAGTGAAACAATAACTATCATAATTTCGTTTGCTTTTGGAAAAATATGTACCTTTTATTATAAGAAGAATGCTTAATAAAATTTAATATTTACCACATTTTTTGTTTTATTTGGTAACATTTAGAACTAATGGGAATTTATCATTTTTAGTAGGTCTGTTGGAATGTCAGAAATAAAATCTTATCTTGAGAGAGAACAAATATTTTGTAAAAATTATATCTACAAATGATTTTACAAATAAATATTGAAAGTAAGGTAGTGATGTGCCTAGGCTATCACTTATGTCTTAAACAGTAAGTAAAAGGAAATACTGTCACAGGTGTTTCTTACATATTATTGAAAAGATTCAAAAAAGCATGTTAGGAATTTCTCACCACATGAATTGCAAATAAGAATCCTGGAACGTATCTTTAAATATTTTTTGTGTGTTTGAAAAACATCATTTTAGTCTTTTCTAGAAGCAATACAGAGAAAACCATAAAATGTTTCCATGACAATGAGATATATATGTAATGCCAGGTAGTGTGCAAAATATTTGGAAACTACGTAAGATGCCTTCATCTTTAAATCAATGAACTAGGACCCATTAGTGGAAGGACCCGATGGGTACCTGCGGCTTCATGACCCTTGCTTAGTGTCCTAAGGCTGCCCTAAGTACCACAAACTAAGTGGCTTAAACAACAGAGATGTATTCTCTCATAGTTCTGGAGGCCAGAAATCCAAAATCAAGATGCCAGCAGGACCATGATCTCTATGAGACTCTCGGTGCAATTCTTCCTTGCCTATTCTGAGCATCTGGTGGTGGCAATGGATCTTTGACCTCCCTTGACTTGTAGCTTTATCACTTCAATCTCTGCCTCTGTCATCACATTACACTTTCACTGTGTGTTTCTGTCCATGTATGGTGTTTCCCTCTTCTTATAAAGACACCAATCATATGGAATTAGGGTCCATCCCAATGGCCTCATCTTAATTTTATTACACCTGCAAAGATCCTATGTCCAAATAAGGTCACATTCACATGTACTAAGGGTTAAGACTTTCACATATCTTTTGGGGGTACACAGTTCAATCCAAAAAGAAACTTAGAGAAGCACAGTGTCATGTCATAAAATTATGATATTGTTGGAATATTAGCATATTAGAGTTTGAAAAGACCTTATGAATTATCTGTCCTTATCTCCAGAATTGACAGAAATTCTGTGCCAGAGAGGGGAAATGACAAGACCTATACAACATGGTGAATTCATGCAGAATGAAACTCATGCTCATGTTTATATTTATTTAATCAGCTAATTCCTACCTTACAATACAGGTATTATGATATTATTACACTTTGTAGTTTATTTAGGAGAAGGTAAGTGCATGCTAGTAGTAATTTAGAAATGCTCTCCTAAAAAGCAATGTTAAGTACATGCTTCATGTGCTAAGTGTTTATATGTATTTTTCTCAATTCTGACAATAACCTCCTAAGACAATTTCACTCTCGTTTCAAGAATGAGGAAGTAGAAAGTGAAAATACATATATTTGCGTGACTTGCTTGAGGTTACACAGCTAGTAAATGACTAAACTGGCCCCATGTACCTGTTGCCAAAGTTCATGCTATTTTCAAAAACGTTTGGGTAATTTCACGCTGTCAGCTTTAACTAAAGCCAATGAACTGATAATGGACAATTTCTTTTCTCAGCAATGTTGCTATTGGACGCCAGACAAATTTGTTAAACATTCTTGGAGTAGTTTCTGATTGCATCAATAAACATGGAAGGTTGAAGGACACAATTTCTGAGATTTTTTTTTGTATAATTCTAAAAATATATTACACATAGTTCTCAAGGACATTTATTTAACCAGAATATTCTATTTTCTAGCTGTATTAAGTATCAAAGTATTTTATTTTTCCTTTAAGTAAATTACTGGAAATTTTATAAAAACATTACCATGCTCAGGAACTTCTTTAATGAGAGTAGTCAAAACTTTTTCTCATATGTGTGTGTGTGTACATGCACACACACACACACACACACACACACAAAGGAATAAATAAAAAAAATAAATTCTTTTTTTTTTTTTTTAATATATGAAATTTACTGTCAAATTGGTTTCCATACAACACCCAGTGCTCATCCCAAAAGGTGCCCTCCTCAATACCCATCACCCACCCTGCCCTCCCTCCCACCCTGCCCTCCCTCCCACCCCCCATCAACCCTCAGTTTGTTCTCAGTTTTTAACAGTCTCTTATGCTTTGGCTCTCTCCCACTCTAACCTCTTTTTAAAAAAATAAATTCTTAATTGCTAAATTAAATCTATTATTAGCTTTCATGTTAATATTTATAAAGTTGAAATTATCTTAGAGGCTTATGAAATATTTTCTTTACTTTTTAATTGAATAGTTAATATTATTGGGTATTCAGCCATGGATACAGGGCTTTATTAGATCCACTAGTAAATTTAGGTTGGTTTACATTGGTTCATTGAGCAAAGAAACTGTTTAATTATCTTTGAATTACTAAAACCCAGTGATGTTCTGAGACAAAAGTACTTGCTTAGCAAATATTTGTTGAATGAATGAATAAATTAATGAGAAGAAGAAACCCCCTAAAGTAACAAGCTATATGTAGGGATAACTGAAAAAAAATAAATAGAAAACCAAAAACAAAACAAAAAACAAACAAAAAAACTAGACAAAGTGACACGAAACACTAATATTCTATTTTGGTTGCTAGTTATTTTCTTTCATTCATTCCCGGCACTGGATTACACAGGTGTATCTCATTTTATGGCACTTTGCTTTATTGTGTTTCACACATACTAGATTTTTTACAAATTAAAAGCTTGTGGCAACCTCTGTTGAGCAAGTCTGTTGGTACCTTTTTCCCTTTTTTGGGGGGGGGGGTACCTTTTTTCCAATGCATTTGCTAACCTCATGTTTTGTGTCACATTTTGGTAATTCTTGCAGTATTTCAAATCTTTTCACTATTATTATATTTTTATTGTAATCTGTGATCCATGATCATTGCTCTTACTAGTGTTAACTGTTTTAGGGCACCGTGAACCATGCCCATATAAGAGAGCAAACTTCATGAATAAATGCTGTGTGTGTTTGACTACTCCACTCACTGGTTATTCTCCAATCTCTGGCCCTCTCCTCAATCCTCCTTATTCCCTGAGACACAACAATATTAAAATTAGTCCAATTAATAAGCCTACAATGGCCACTAAGTATCCAGATGAAAGAGTCACACATGTTTCATTTTCAATCAAAATCTAGAAATGATTAAGTTTAGTGAGGAAGGCATGTTGAAAGCCAAGATGGGTCACAAGCTAGGCCTCTTGTGCCAAACAGCCAAGCTGTGAATGCAAAGGAAAAGTTCATGAATAAAGTGAAAAGTGCTATTCCAGGGAACATGTATGAATGATAAGAAAAGCAAAACAGCCTCATTGCTGATACAGAGAAAGTTTGAGTGGTCTGAATAGAAGGCCAAACAACATCACATGAAGCCAAAGCCTAATCCAGAGCAAGGTGCTAACTGTCTTCAATTCTATGAAGGCTGGGAGAGGTGAGGAGGCTACAGGAGAAAAGTTTGAAGCTCGCAGAGGTTGGTTCATGATGTTTAAGGAAAGAAGCCATTTCCACACTTCAAAGTACAAAGTGAAGCAGCAAGTGCTGCTCTAGAAGCTGCTGCTAGTTCTCCAGAAGGTCCAGCTAAGATCATTAAGAAGGTGACTGTGTGAAGCAACAGATTTCTAGTGTAGACAAAGGAACCTTTTACTGGAAGAAAATGCCATTAATGACTTTTATACTTAGACAAGAGAAGTCAATGCCTGGTTTCAACCTTCAAGGAACAGGTTGACTCATTTGTTAGGAGCTAATGGAGCTGGTGAGTTTAAGTTGAAGCCAATGCTCATTTACCATTTTAAAAATCCTAGGCCCCTTAAGAATTACACTCTGTCTACTCTGCCTATGCTCTATAAATGGAACAATAAAGCATGGATGATAATATATCCGTTTACAATCTGGCTAACTGATTATTTTAAGGCCACTTTTGAGAACTATTTCTCAAAAAAAAAAAAGATGTCTCAAAATATGAAGGCACATTGACAGTGCACCTGTCAACTCCTGGTCATCCAAGAGTTTTGATGGAGATGGACAGTGAGACTGTTTTCATATCTGCTGACACAGCATCCACTCTGCAGCCCATGGATTAAGAAGTCATTCCAAGAGCTATTATTAAGAAATACAGTTTTTAAGGCTATAGCTTCCATAGAGAGTGATTCTTACGATGGATCTGAGCAAAGTAAATGGAAAAGCTTCTGAAAAGGATTCGCCATTCTAGATGCCATTAAGAATGTGACTCAAGGGAAGAGGTCAAAGATCGACATTAACAGAAGTTTGGAAGAAGCTTATTTCAACCCTCATGGAGGACTTTGAGGGCTCAAGACTTCAGTGGAGGAAGTACCTGAAGATGTGGTGGAAATAGCAAGAGAACTAGAATTAGGGGTAGGGCCTGAAGACGGGACTGACTTGCTGCAACCTCATGATTCAACTGAGAGATGAAGAGTTGCTTCTTATGGATAAGCAGAGAAAGTTGTTTCTTAAGGTGAAGTCTACTGAATCTGTGAAGATGCTGTGAAGATTGTTGAAATGATAACAAGAAATTTAGAATATTATGTAAACTTAGTCAGTGAAGCAGCAGCAGTGTTTGAGAGGATTGAGTCTAAGTTTGAAAGAAGTCCTCCTGTAGGTAAACTGCTCTTGAACAACATCACGTGCTATAGAGAAATTGTTCGTGAAAGGAAGAGTCTAGGGATGTGTCAAAACTCATCATCTTACTTTTAAGAAATTGCTGCAGTCACCCCAGACTTCAGCAACCACCACTTATCAACATGGAGGCAAGAGTGTCCACCAGCAAAAAGATGACAACTCACTGAAAGCTGAGATGATAGTTAGCATTCTTTAGCAATAAAGTCATTTTTAGACACAAAGTGTCTTTTTGGACATAATTCTACTCCACACTTAATAGACAGTATAGTATTAGCATAGCGTTTACATGCACGGGAAAACCAGAAGTTTCATGTGATTCTCTTGTTATGATCGTCACTTTATCGTTGTGGTCTGGAAATGAGCCCACGATGTCTCCAAGGTATGCCTGTAAGAATGAACAAAACAAATAAGATACTTGACTCTCAATGCTCTATGTAATTGGTAGAGTCAAGTGGTGAGAAACAAACAAACACCAAAACAATGAAAGAAAGATGACATTGGACCCCGAGGGATGCAGTGAAGAAAATAAGCCCGGGTAAAGTGATAGAATAGGGATGGGAAAGACCGTGCTTATTGGGAAGAACAGCGAGGGTGTGTTGAATGAGTGACAGCTGAGTTGACACTTGGTTGAAGAGGACTCAAACATTTGAAAATCAGGCTGGGGAGTCATCCATGCTGCAAGGGGAGAATGTATTTGTATGATGGGTTTGCAATTGATGTGAAGAAATATGAAGAGATTTGCATGACATTCAGGAGATATAGTTATGGAGATTTGTTGTTGGATCAGATGCTGGGGCACTTAAAGAAAAAGAGACATCATCCGACTCCGCTGTTGGGAGTCTTATTGCCAACTATTAAGACAGGTAACACAGCAGGAGGATAAGGCATTGAAATTGAGTAGAATCATGCATAGTATTTTGGATATACTAGATTTGGGAGGTCTGTTTGTTATCCAAATATAGATATGAAATAATAATAGCCATCATCATAACAATGATTATCATTATTGAGCACTTACTACAGTGCAAACAGTTTTAGATCTTTTCCTTAGATGAATTTTTTTCTCAATATAATCCGGTGAAGTAGATATTATTTATACCTCCATCATATAGATGAGGAAACAGGAACAGGGTTCAATAACTTGGCTAGATTCACACAGTTAGCATGTGTTAGAGACAGGATGGTCTCTTGGTCAGTCTAGCTCTTAAGGTCTTGTTTCTGTACCACTAAGCTATTCCTTTGGGTATCATATGTATAAGATGAATCACTGGGTTCTACTCTTGAAGCCCAGACTACACTGTATGTTGACTATCTTGAATTTAAATTAAAAAAAAAAGTATCAAAAAGTAAAATTTGGCAAATTTGAAGTAAGCATGAACTCAGAGAAGAGCTAGGAAATAAATGTGGAGTTATTAGAATGTAGACAAAGTAAATAGTAAAGAGAAGATGTTCTGTGACTGAATCCAGAACACCAAATACATATAAGTCAGTTAGTTATAGAATGAGGAACAAGTCAGGGGTGCCTGGGTGACTCTTGATTTCGGCTCAGGTCATGATCTCATGGTTCTGTGAGTTCAAGTCCCACACTGGGGCTCCCTTAGTGCAGAGCCTGCTTGGGATTCTCTCTCTCTCCCTCTCTCTGCCTCTCTCTCAAAATAAATAAATAACCTTTAAAAAAAGAAGAAGGAGTAGCAAGTAAGGGAGAGACAGTTGGAGGACCAGTGAGGTGGGGGAAACCAGAGACTACATGATTCCAGAAGTTCAAGGAGTCAGCTTTATTGAACGCTGCGAGATACTGAGGCAGGTGGTAAGAGACAGTGACTATGGATTTGGCAAAATGGAAGTTAATGGAAACCTTTACTAGGAAAGTTTTAGGTTGGCAACAAGAGCTCAGCTGAAACGAGATGAAGAAAAATATGAGGTATAAGGAGTTCAGACAGTGATGGCGGAAGTCTTGCAGAGTTTTGTTCCCTGGGAGGGAAGTAGAGCTGTGGAGTTACTTGGGGTTGGGCAATTGGATCTGTATTAATTTCCTAGGGCTGCCGTATCAAATTACCACAAACTTTGTGGCTGAAGAAAAAGAAGAAATTTATTTCCTCACACTTACAGAGGCCAGAAGTCTAAAATCAAGGTGCCTGCTGTGTTCTTTCCAAATGTTCTATGCCGGAATCTTTCCTTGTTTCTTCCAGCTTCTGGTGACTTCAGGCATTTTTTGACTTGTGGTTGCATAATTTCAAACTCTACTTCTGACTCTATGTGGATTTCTCAGTTTCTGTCCTCAGGTTCTCTCTTATAAGTATGTTTGTCATTGCATTTAAGGCCTGCCCGGATACTTGGATTCTTGGGATCATTAACTTAATCTCAATTGCAAAGACCTTTTTTTTTTTTTTTTTTTTTTTTTTTTATAAAGTCACAATCACAGTTCCTAAAGATTAGGAGATGAACATATCTTTCTGGAGAATACCATTCAACCCACCACAGAGTGTATCAAATCAAAAAAGGGCCTTTGTAAAGGAGCTAGGAAAGTATTCCCCTATGCTGGCATAAATTTTCCATTAAGGTAGGGAGAAATTTATGATACGGTAGAGAGAGGAGATATTACATGTGTGAGTCGATGACCAGGTGAGAAATTATAGGATACAAAGCCCAGAAGGAATAAATAAATATATATATATATATATATATACACACACACACACACACATTCTATGGTATAATATATATATACCATTTAGTGTAATATATATACTATTTTAGCAGGGATTTAGCAGGGATATAGTATAATATATATATATATATATATATATTTAGTGTAAATATATTTAGTATAATATATATATAGTATTTTATATATATATATCCCTGCTATATATATATATATGTATATATATACACGTATATATACGTATATATATATACATATATACACACACACATATATACGTGTATATATACGTATACATATATATGTATATATGTATATATATATATATATATATACGTATATACGTATATATGTATATATATATACATATATACGTGTATATATGTATACGTATATATACACACATATATATATATACTATTTTAGCAGGGATTTATTAAACATGGGTTAAGTAAGTGAGGAGATTTGGTAAGAGAGATGAAGGAATATCTGTGTTTGCATCTATTTTTTTTCCATGAAATATGAAACAAGTTTATAAATTAAAGTTATCAGAAATAGAAATGTTCAAAGTTTGGGGCACTTGGGTGGTTCAGTCTGACTCTTGATTTCAGCTCCAGTCATGATCTTAGGGTTTGTGGGTTCGAGCCCCGTGTCAAGTTCTGTGCTAACAGTGTGGAGCCTGCTTGGGATTCTCTGCCTTTCTCTTTCTCTGCCCCTCCCCTGATTGTGCTCTTTCTCTCTCAAAATAAATACATATTTTTTAAAAAAGAAATGATCAAAGTTTGAAGACTGAGTGGACTTTCTGAAATATTTTTTCACAGAGAACCAAAATGAGATGTTACTAGGTATATACATTGGTCTTGTCAAACCCCCTAGAGAACTGTGGTCATAAATCATTAAGAAGACTAGTTAACCTGGTTTGTTATATTTTTGTAGCAATATTTAGCTGGTCAAGTGCAGAGGGACATATGGAGAATATTTGGGTAAACCAAGATCATGGATTTCCCAATCCTGTTGGAGGGTGAAAAGGGTAAGGCATAAATAGTGTTGGCTTATGAGAGCTCACAGTGGTTGATCATGGAAGTCTTCCTGGGTAAGGAAGAAAAGTTGTGAAGTGGGTGTTGGATATTGAAAACACTGTAAGGGCACTAGTTTGGAGTTCCCAATTTGGTTGAAGAATTGTTGGTGTGGGGGCGATAGAATAATTAAACTGAAAAACTAAAGTGATGGTTGATGAGAAGTACGCTTGACATTGAGACTTCTGAGGTATCATGGTTTTGACAATGTCATGTGTCTGACCGAGAGAATATATGGTAGAGGCGGGTACTGGATTATCCAGTAGTTCAAAAACATGCTGAGCATGTGTACGTGTACACACACACACACACACACACACTCATTCGCCCAAAGGCAAGAGCATATACACTAACAAATACATTTGAAATAGTTTTGTATTTTAAATATTAATTTCAAAAGACTAGTAAAAATCCCGTCTTGGAACGTTTTGTGTGTTTTATGATTGTTTTCGTTTTAAATTACATAGTCTTTTCTGGCTAAGGAACATTTAAATCCAGCCCCAAATAAGATGAGATGGCGGATGCTGATTGGAAGTTAGTGGTCAAAGAACTGAAATCACTGCGCTTTTGACGCATCATCTAGAAGATGAATCGATATCACTTATAGAAAATGCTATGAAGAATTTCCAAGAGAAATTACGTGGATCGATGAATTGATGAATCAAGATGATTAAGCAAAGTATTTATTAGAACTAGCTCCTGAAGTGTGGGTAGCATATTTAAAATTTCATATTATTATTTTCTATGAGTATAAACTCACAAATGTACAGAATAAAAATTATGACAAATACAAAAAAAACAATGAAAATAACATGTTATATGCCTATATATTTGATGAACTGAAAAACACTATCCCTGTCCGTGTACTTTTGTTCTTTTACAATATTGAATCATTAAGAAAATCATATCCAATCATTTATACTGTTTAATAACCGGGTTTTTTTTTTTTAATTTTTAATGTTTATTTTTGAGAGAGAGACACACACAGAGTGTGGCCGGGGAGGGGCAGTGAGAGAGGGAGACACAGAATCTGAAGCGGTCTCCAGACTCCGAGCTGTCAGTACATAGCCTCACGCGGGACTCGAATCCACGAACCATGAGATCATGACCTGAGCCAAAATCAGACGCTTAACCGACTCAGCCACCCAGGCACCCCTGTTTAATAACTGTTTTAACTTGACAGTGTACCATGTCCCTTTTCCCACGCCAATGCATATCATTCAAAAACAAGAATCATAATTTATTTAAAATGCATGGGCACAGAGGAAGGGAGTGCAGAGCAAGGTTCATTCAAGAAACAGAAGGAGGGTGAGCAAAGGAGCTGAGAGAGGACTTGTATTCTGTGTGGAAGGAAAGAGAAGGGACGTTTTGGTTTGAACAGATAGTCTGTGCTGTAAAATATTCCACCTGAAATAGTGAAAGAGATACCTGTCTTTTGAATTCTCTGAATATCCAGTTGAGGAATTTGAAATGATTCTTTTGGCATGGGAATTTGTTGAAAGGGACTTGTAGGGAAATAAATATGATTATACATTGCAGCAAGTATGGTACGTTGAAAGGATCTACCGGACATTGGAAAATGTGCACGCACTGCAAGGGGCTTACAGCCTGAACTGGAATTGTGGCTACCACAATTAAAGGTAGAAACTGGGGCGCCTGGGTGGCGCAGTCGGTTAAGCGTTCGACTTCAGCCAGGTCACGATCTCGCGGTCCGTGAGTTCGAGCCCCGCATCAGGCTCTGGGCCGATGGCTCGGAGCCTGGAGCCTGTTTCCGATTCTGTGTCTCCCTCTCTCTCTGCCCCTCACCCGTTCATGCTCTGTCTCTCTCTGTCCCAAAAAATAAATTAAAAACGTTGAAAAAAAAAAAAAAAGGTAGAAACTGGTGCAAGAAACAGTTGGGAAGAAGCATCAAAGTTTAGGTACAGGAATAGTGATTTAAGAGTTAAGGTTAGGTAAGAAATAACGATCCTTAGAAGAAAGTAAAGTTTGCTCAGAAAGAACATTTATAAGGGAGTCCATGTGTTCGCAGCATGAGGTTGCCAAATAAAAAATACAACACATACAATAAAGACACACACACACGCGCGCGCGCGCGCACTCACAAAGACAATTCCCAAAATTAGGTAAGAAAATAGCGGTTTTCTTAGATGATTTTTTTTTTCAGATCTCAAAGGCGTTGACATATTTTTCTACATCGGTACTCTTACAGGATATATTCAAAATTTCAGTTGTTTTAGTCTGAAGCCAGGTAGACTCTGCTTTTTGTTCTTTTGTTCATGTATGTGTGCGTGTTCTAACTATTGGCTGTAATAAGCCAATTATCAAAAAAGAAAGCACAGCTTTATTTCCTTGGTATCAAACAAAATCCTCTATAATGAAAGCCTGTCAACTGTTCTGTATTTATTATTGTTGTTGCTGTGATTTTGCTGCTGTTTTAAAATAAAA
The DNA here is from genome assembly GCF_023721935.1 of Panthera uncia. Lineage (NCBI taxonomy): Eukaryota > Metazoa > Chordata > Mammalia > Carnivora > Felidae > Panthera > Panthera uncia. The sequence goes on along the minus strand of NC_064811.1, from coordinate 130,849,627 downwards.
TTTGCTACCAGCATTTAATGTAATATTTTTTAACTGGCAGCACTAGGCAATAGGCTGATGCTAGACTGAGAAGCAGCTCCCACCTCTAATAGGATGTGTACTTTCAAATACCTGTCAGTATCACTCTGTTGACTGACTCCAGTCTGCTTCCTGTTTCCTGCCTAGCTGTAGCAGATATTTGAATGTGCAGCTTCTGCTCCAACATTCTTACCTTTCGTGACCTTGGGTGACTTGCCATAAGTAAGGATGCCAAAAGAGAAAGTCCTTTTGGAAGTGACACTGCTTTGCAAAGTGGAGGGAAGAAGGAGAGATAATGAAATGTCATTGGGGCATTTATTTGAGGCTACAATGTGTCAAGTATGAGAGAGAGAGAGAGATGACAGCTGCACTTGGACTTGAGATATCACACCTGAGTGGCATTCATGTTGTGGAAAGAAGCTGTCATTGGAATGAGTCAATTCTCTGTGAATAAATAATATATTATTTATTATATTAATTATATATAATATGTAACATATATTATTATTTATTATATTAATTTTCACAGAGAATTCTTTTTGAGAGAGAGAGAGAGGGAGCATGAGGGGGGAGGGGCAGAAAGAAAGGGGCATAGAGGATCCAAAGCAGGCTCTGTGATTAGAGCAGAGAGACCAATTTGGGGCTCAGTCTCACAAGCCATGAGGTCACGACCTGAGCTGAAGTCAGATGCTTGACCCACTGAGCCACCCAGGTGCTTTATATGTTATATAAAGAAAAGGGCTGAAAAAAAAAATTAAAAAAAAATAAATAAATAAAAAAAGAAAAGGGCTTCTGATTGAGCCTTGTGGATTATCATAGGTGGATGTTGCAGGGGTTTTGGCTAGATATTATCAAAAGGAATTTGTAGAGAACCAATGAGTCAATTTTCTAGGAAAAAGAAGGAAAATGTATCATAATTGTTTCCTCTTTATTTTTCCATTTTGTTGAACGTATTCACAAGTACGCCGATGGTGAACTTTGAGAAAGCACTGTCACATATTTTACGTAATTTGCCATTTTAAAAATTCATGCTGTTTTTGTCAAAATGACTGATAGAAATCTCCTGATAAAAAATGACAGATGATTTACAAATGTAGATATTTGCAGCTGCATTATCTACTGCTCTAAGCTTTTGATACATATGCCCTAGCAGTTTCAGGAGCAATTCAGTAGAAACATGTCTTATTAAATTATTGTTTGATGACAAAACATTGGCATTTTCTTGGACTTCTAAGAGAGTTCGGTACATCATTTAATTTTCCAAGGCATCATGAGAATTCAATTGAGTTATGCAACTAGAGAATGATAAATGTGATTGACGTAGTTTAACCTCACTTAAAAAGCCTGAATTTTTGATTTTACACTTTATACATAAATTCAGTCTCCATATTAAATAAACGAACTTTACAAGTTTATTTAAATGCCTCTTTGACCACAGTGCTTAATCTTTTTTTTTTTTTTAACGTTTATTCACTTTTGAGACAGAGAGAGACAGAACATGAATGGGGTAGGGTCAGAGAGAGAGGGAGACACAGAATCGGAAGAAGGCTCCAGGCTCTGAGCTGTCAGCACAGAGCCCGACGCGGGGCTCGGACTCACGGACCACGAGATCATGACCTGAGCCGAAGTCGGACGCTTAACCGACCAAGCCACCCAGGCGCCCCGACCACAGTGCTTAATCACCTCCCTTTCCCTAGAGGTAATCATTGTTACCAGTTTGTTGTACATCCTTCTGGTAATTTATCATTTACATATTTACTCATATTGAGGTCAATCTATATGTACTAACATGGAACAATCTTCAAAATATTTTATTGGGTGAAAAAAAACCCAGGTCGCATATTAAAACATTAATTATAATAACATTTATATTAAAATAAACATACACATTTAAAACAATACTGTATTTTCTACAAATTCTTGTTATCTGCTTCCTTCTCCCCTTCTTCCTCCTTCAACTACCTTTATATTGATAACCCTTATCTATATTTCAGATTTAGATCTCTCTTCTGCATTCCTAACCTACATTTGTAGTTGCTTAATACACCTCTTAATCTAATCTTTCACGGACACCCTGGCTGAACAATCAAAGCTGAATTTATTACCTTCCCATATTTACCTTCTCCACCTTCTGTTTTCCCTATTTTTGTTACTCTCGCTGCAATTCATGTGGTCATCCAGATGCCTCCCATCTGTCATCCGCCTCCAAATCCAATTGTTTGCAATCTTGTATCCCTAACTCACTTAGCTGTACTATTTATCATGTCTGCCTTTGTATATTCCTATTGCCACGTAACTTATTTAGGACTTGCACTTTTCATCTAGACCACTGCAATATCTCTGACTAATCTTTCTGTTTCTATTGTAGTGGTTCACAAAGCTATTGGACCACAGATCACCTGGGGGAAATATTCAAGCTATAGATGCCCTTTTCATTTTCATTGCTGAGAAAGGTAGTTTGGGAAGGTGATTCAAGGTCATAGAGTTAATTTAAGAGCTTTCAGGGGCGCCTGGGTGGCTCAGTCGGTTGAGCATCCAACTTCAGCTCAGGTCATGGTCTCGCAGTTTGTCAGTTCGAGCCCAGCTCAGAGCCTGCAGCCTGCTTCAGATTCTGTGTCTCCCTCTCTCTCTGCCCCTCCCCTGCTCATGCTCTGTCTCTGTCTCTGAAAAATGAATAAACGTTAAAAAAAATTTAAAAGTTTTCATTCTCCCAATTCAAAATGCTTCCCATACTGGACCATCACCTGTGAATTTAGGTCTGTTTAGTTTTCTGTTAGTCCTGTGAATTTAGAACTGTTAATTTTCTATTTTCTGGGGTACTGAAATTAGGATTATGGTTATAAATGTTTAAACTCTTGCTTGCCTAGAGGCTACTGAAAAGTTCAAAGATCTTCAGGGTGAGACCCTAAATACCTATACACGGGCTTCTCACTAAATGTGAACATTATGTTATATTGTGTTTCTGATCTAAAAATTTTTTAACATTACACTTCAACAAGAAAAAAATTCTAATATTTTAGCTAATCCACAGGGGAATTTATGATGAGGAACATGCCATTGCCAACATTAAAAAAAATCATTGGTGTGGAAAATTCATGAAAGATTTTAAGACTTATAATGCTTTTGTAGGATTAAGATGATATGATATTAAGGAACTAAGAAGACTTTTCCAGTAGGTATAATTACACTAATAAAAGAGATTTATTTCTTAAGCAAGACTGCTTCAAAAGGATGCCATCCTTGTTCATAATTCTTATTTTAAAACAAATCCTTCTTTTCAAAGGTCTCAGAGATTATTAGTTACAAATGAGTAAACTGATCTGATTACGTATTAGTTATTCTCCTATACATGGAGATATGAAAGCATACACATAAGACTGTCATTGACCTTTCCTTGCCCTAAAGCATAATAACACTTGTTGCCACAACTTAATGTGTGGTATGTGTTAATTCAGGGTTGCAGGACTTTATCTTCACCATCATCAACCAAAAAGCATAAATATATTGCAAAAGTTCCTTATGTCTTATATTCAAACTCTTTAAAATGTTTCTCTTTATTTGGAAATGAAAGTTTTTGGACAAACCAGGCAAGAGGAGTTATTTTCATAAACATTTATGCTACTTTTCTCTTGGATTTAATAGAAAAAATCAGTAACATTATTATGTATAGTCAGGGACCATTTATTATTTCCCAGATGAGCCTTGAGACTTCTTATACTTTGATATATTCATCTCTCTCTCTTGATCTCTTCTTTAACTTTTCATCTTCATCTCTTCATGCCCATATGCAGTTCTAGTCCTTATCTGCTCCATGCTTTCCCTTCTTCGCCGAACAATTTTGTTTTAATAGAATAAAAGAAAGGAAGTAAAAGCACTTCATTTTTAATTGTATGTAATTTTATTTTAAACCTCTCTTTTGCTTGTAACCCTCCCTGTGAGTCCAGTCCTTGGGGGTTCCAGGGTTCATGTGCTTGTTAAGAAAAAAAAATAGGGGCGCCTGGGTGGCTCAGTCGGTTGAGCATCCGACTTCAGCTCAGGTCACGTTCTTGCGGTTTTTGAGTTGGGGCCCCGCATCGGGCTCTGTCCTGACAGCTCAGAGCCTGGAGCCTGCTTCGGATTCTGTGTCTCCCTCTCTCTCTGCCCCTCCCCCGCTCATGCTCTGTCTCTCTCTGTCTCAAAAATAAATAAAGCATTAAAAAAGAGTTTAGAAATAAAAAGGCCTCGAAAGCAGTAAAAAAAAAAAAATTGTCTAAAGAGTATTGAGGGACTTCACGTAAAACTTGTACAGCTACAGGAAGCTTCTCTCAGCTACAGAATCACTTCTAACCTTATAAAATGTGATACTATTTACTTTATTCAAAACTTCAAGATTGTTTTTAATTTGATTTGCCTATTGAGAGCAAGGCAATATTTAATCGGCCTCTGTTTCCTGATCTTTTTCCTCCCTTGCTTCCCAGAGGTGTGCGTGGCGTGTTCTCACATCCTGTTACCAACATTAATGTATGTCACCCTTGCAAATTGTCCTTCATGACTCTTCCTCCATCCATTACTGCAGAGTTCTCTAGTCTGATATAATTTTGGCTACTGTAAATTTACATTAGTTCAAATTATGTCTTTTTTTTTTTTTTGACAAAATGCAAAGCGCCCTGTCCAACTTTCAGCCCTGTCATACGACACCAGAGGAAGCTGGCAACTTTATGTGAAACACATGGTGAGTCCCCAACATTCATCAGTTAACGACCGGAATGCAAAGCCGTTTAAACAAGGAGAGAAATAGGCTCCGGTGTCCAAAGGAAAACAAAACAAAACAAAACAAAACAGCGAAAATAAGATTATATGGTTTGAAGTCCAAAGGATAATTTTCAAAGCTTAAACAAATGATTTACGAAGAATAATTTCAGTTTCCATAAAAGCGAGAACTTCTGAAAGCTGGAGACTGAGAAATTAGGAAGTGCCTGTGGCGGCCGGGGAAAAGTTGTGCTACTGGGAGCATATATAAAGCAGCAAGGTCTTTACCTCTTCGCCAGCAATAAATCCAGAGAGATTATTTGTGCAAAGGTCAATTTGGATACAAATTCTGAACTTTGGAGAGAAAAATTTAAAAGCCTAATCCATGGGTACTGAAAGAAAATAGAGGTCCGTCAGTCAAATGTCTAATTTCACAGAAGAGCAAACTGAGATATTCATTTTTGAAAGTATAACTCTCTTGGAGTATCTCTTAATTCTACTTTCTCTGTTCTCAACCTTTATTACTTGCCCTTGGCACAATATTTTGCCAAACTACAAATAAAATGATGTGACTGGCATATAATTATTATAACTGAAGAAAGAACAACAAAAAAAAAAACACCCTTTATATTACATGTTAACTATGCTTATAAAGAGAAGGTCCTACAGAAAATAAGAATGACTTTCAGGAACTCTGCCTCCCTCCCATACTTTTCAATGTGGAATTTTCCCAAATTAAGAAAAAAAATCTAACATTTAGAAAAAAATTTAATTATCATCTGAATGAAGTTCTAAATCTGGTTTTCAGATGATTTTTATTACAAAACAATTGTAAAATTTTAGATTGTTTTCTGATTCAAAGATATATACATATAAAATTTGTAAAGGAAAAAAGCTAATAAAGATAAATAAAAGAAAACAATCAGACTCCCAACAGTACATTTTGATGCAGTTTCTCCCATTTATTCTTATGCTTATTGAAACAGTTTTTT